>NC_143019.1:53237495-53406995 GCF_055824585.1 Amblyomma mixtum
ACACATAATTTTGAAAAATTTTGTACTCTTTTTCTGAATTTTATCTTTTTGAAATTTTTTAAAAGTACTGAAAAATTTGAAGAATTACTGAATAGATATTTAAAGACTTTTTTTCTTATTCGTATTTAACTTTTATTAAAAAACTTCAGAGGAAGTAAGTAGTAATATACAATTATACCCCAGTGCATCATGTGATTAATTTTAACACAGCATGACACCAAATTTTCGCTTACGTGGTTTCTGCCTTCAAATGATGCGTTAGACACGCATGAACCAACCTGGTGGCATTCCCCCATGACCGCCAGACAATTCATTAATTTAATTTCTTCTTGACTTCTTGAGTTTAATTTTTTCCTCGTGTCCAGGTTTCAGATTCAACAGTGGTACAACGGCTATGACACGTAGGTGACCCGAGTTCACGTGAAGCATAATACACTTCGGGAATGCTTCAGCTTCACTTTTAAGAGTAGAACGTGATAGGGTTACCAGGTCCCACTCACATCGCCTGCTCAACACTCACACAACGACCTAATTCTTAACTAGCATCCTCAAAACTACTCATGTGCGCATCAGTGAGTGTCTCTGAAGACAGTTTATGAAGTCAAAGACCTACACTGCATTCACTAGGTCCACCTTTATTCAACATGAACCAACGTGTCTTCGTGGCCTGTGGGCAGTGTACCTACCCGTCTCGCAACCTGAAGGTCCTGGGTTCGATTCCCACCCAAATCAAAATTAGCCCATTTTCTTTTCAGCCCAGTTACTTTCCTTTGGTGTCAATCTGAACAATGACCTGCTCCTGAATTTAATGATTTGCTTCCATTGGGATGTCTTGCTCACGGTCAACGGCGCGGACGCTGGCTTTTCTGCGACGCAGGACATCTAAAGCTGTTGCGTTAAAAACTGCGTCATAACTGCCGGCATGAAAATTTAATTTACTACAATGCTCAGGCCAGCCCGGTTCAAGAGATGGAACGACTGTGTCAGCGGCTAAATTTCCGTTTTTATAATGCATCACATGACCCAAGCACATCCCACGACAGATCATTCACTCGGTTGATTAAACCGAAACCAAAAAAGCACGAAAGGAGAAACTAAGTTATCAATTACCAAGCAGCCGTAGGCGGACGCCACGTAGCGACCCATGCATTCCAATGTCCCTCGCATCACAATAGAGAAGAAAACCAGCAACCAAAATTAGGAGTCTATAGTCCTTGACAGGAGGGCTCTTGACAGGAATGCTAGCGGCGGTGGCTTGCCCGACGTGCTGACGCGTGCATGTTGTGCCTCCGCATTCTCATAAAGTCGGCGAGTGCTCAAGCATCCCAGAGGACCTTAGCAGTTTAAACCAGAACGCTCGAAAACATCCTCCACACTGAAATACTGTTGAGAAAGCAGAGCCTCAATACCTCCAAGCGATTTTGCGAGCTCCAGATCGGGAACAAAAATGCCTAACCCCTGTCTTACCACAGCTAACGCTTAAACTTTAGCAACTGACCTGCAACGTTTTTTAACCTCGTTTAAAAAACGCACACCTGACCATCATCAGGGTTCGCATTCAGCATGTTTACTTTATCTCACCGCGACTGGCCTGAGCCAAAATTGTTAGCTCGCACTATGATACAGCTAACATCTTTTGAATTGAAAGATGATAAACCTAACAAAACTTCTGTTTGGGCTAGATGGTGCATAGCTTATAAATGAAATGAAATTTAAGCGCGCATAAAAAACGCACACAAGAGTCCCGTGTGTATCCTCCTCTTGTGTGCGTTTTTCGTGTGCGCTTAAATTTCATTTCATTTATATGATAAACCAAGCTGGTGATAAGGTGATAAGCTGGTGAGTTTTTTTTTATATGGTATGTGATGAACAAAGCGCCTTTAAAATCATTCCGCCACATACCAAAATTTGCGGCATATCATGCCAATTTATGAGCGCACCTGCAATAGAGCTCAGCATGATGAACGCAGCAAGTGCATGCCCTAGCTTGCTTATAACCGGTGCGGGACGTATGCAGTGTGAGTAAAGAAATAAAAAGCAATCTGCCTAAAGCTCTTAGACATGCAACAAAACAACTGAGCTTAATGAAAATAGTGCCCAGTTGTTGAAGAAGGTTGCAAAACGAACATTAAACACGCGATCTCTGAACTCCCTGCGTGAGAACGATGTTGGGTACTAGCGGACGACGCTTTCTTTGGTAGCTCAACCCTCAACCGCAGCGCCGCAGTGGAGGTAAGCGGCAGGCCGGCTCTTCCCTATAGGCGTGCCGAAGAGTTTCAAAACTGAAGTATATCTATAAACATCGGTTGAAACCACGTGCTGAGCGAATGACCAATGGCAGAAATGCCAAAGCAAACTGGAAATCTCATTCTCGAAAATAGGTACTTGCACGAGTAAGACGAGGACAACCAAGAAACATATAAGACATGCATAGTGCTCAACTTCCAACTGGTTCATTTCTCAGAAAGCGGGCAAAATTTTTGCATGCATTATCTAGCGGCCAAAAAGCAATAGTTTTCACTCTAACGTGCAAACCTGGTCAGGGGCACCTTGAAAGAAACAGCTTTCTATTTTCAAGAACTATATGCTATTTGCAAACAATGCAATTTTTCAGTGCACGTGCAAATAAAGTTCGTTACACACTACCAAAGTCCATTTTAATTCTATGCGAGTGATCAAGTGGTGTACAAACAAATGATGGCAGCAGCAGTTCCTTTTCATGCGCCAATGAGCTGCGAGAAGTAATATAGAGGCTTATCAGGGACACCACTGTCACCTTGTGACCTATCTGGCTCATGAACAAGAAATGGAAGAAGGAATCGAGGTGGCAGGGGAGCAAAGGATGAACAATGAGCATTGTCAGTATGTGATGGGAGCACACTCTACCCCAACTGGTTGTCCAGTCTGCAGGTGGGTGGGTGCCAATGGTTCACCCATTTTTATCATCTGTCCCACCTTAAAAAACCAATTGCTTCATCTCAAAGCTTAACACAGTATCCATAATCCACTTTGCATGGGGCCCCTAAAAAAATATCACCTCAACATTCTGATAAACTGTGATCATATCATCAAGAAGATTTCACTGATTTCTGGTTTGAGATCCACACGATCTTGGGGAGAAATTCATGTAAGCACGTCCCATTCTGTGTCTAGCAGCAAAACCTTGTACTGCTATCTAAGTACGATAATCCTTTTATCATTCAGTTGCTACCCAAGCAATGCAAAATAGTTTCAAATGTCAGTGACATTATCCTGACGTTGGATTGACAAGAAGTGCAGAAAATAATGTTGCCGCTTAATCTGTGTCCGCAGTCAGGCAAAACATACGCACACTCTACACGAAAAAAAGGGGGGGGGGCGTTTGCACATACTCTGCAAAGGTGAAGGAAGCGAAGAGAAACTTTGAAAGCAATAGATCGCAAAGTGCCAATTTTTTGACAGTGCATTAATACACGCAATTACCACATCAAGCATTTCCATCGCGATAAAATCAACAATCAATCATGTACGAGAAATCACACAGAAACATTAAAACCTGAAAATGTCATCACGCTGCGCACACATAAAAATGAGAGCGACTTTCAGAGCGCTTCACGATGCCTTCATGACTCCCCTCATAATGCCTTCAGTTTAGAGCCAGTGAGACACTCCAGCGGAGTGAAGTTAATGTGACGTAATTCTGAAACATTATAACGTACCACGGGCACTGTTACAGTAACACGACATTTTGTTGAGCAAAGTTGCATGGCACTTGTTACAGGCACTGGTGAGGCAACATTTTGCAAAAGTTGGATGACTCCACCATTGTACCCATCTTCAATTTTATCTAGGATGGTAACTCAGGCATTTAGTTTCTTTTACACATGTTAATAAACGTATCTTACCTTTAGGCTTTCGTAGCAGTCATTCATACTCAGGAATTAGTGTCCGAAGAAAGGCAGCCAGAATTCTCCAGTAGCACACCACGGACTCGTTTCAGCTCACCTAAAGCAGAGTGAACAAAATAAACGAGACTAAACATAGTGTCTAACACAGAAAGTCCCATGAACATGCATGAAGAAATCTGCAAAAATGAGAGATGTGCAATCTGCAAAAGTGAGAGACCACAAGATTACTGCATAGTCCCTGCAGTTACAGCAAGAGCATGGCCCACTAGACATAAAATAGAACAATACTGAGCAGCTCAGAGCCAGTTCAGTTCTTTTCTTGCCCTGCTGTTCAAATAGATAATTGAAATCAGTGGTATCAGTTCCTGGTTTCACAACGAACAAATGTGACACAAACAATGTCATGGCAACCATATGAATATCTTGTAGTTTTGCCAACTCCACAGGGATGTCAGCTGTTGTTTCTTTGCAACTGACTGTACGTAGTACAAGTTTCTTCACATCATTAATAATTTTGTGCAGACACTAAAGAAGTGGTTTGTTCAGCCAAGCCACATGCACACGCGCACACACACACACATAAAAAGGTTATTAAAATGAAATCACTAGCGTGGCACGCGTATGAAGGCAACCATGCCGCACAACAAAATCACACCACCTCATAGCCACATGAGCGAGACAATCCTGTGGTCTCACAAACACAATAATGACCCCAACCTCAAGCCATGGCGGACGGGACTTTTCTCGGCGCCCTTTGACACATCTATTAGAGAAGCTGGCTGCGCTGACCCATACCCACCCTCCCTTTGTGCAGCATCTTTAGGGCCCATAAGCACCCAACAGTTGAGGGCTTTTAGTTTCGAACCTTGTAACTGTATGGAAGCTGGTAGTTACAAGGTTGCCAGGCAGAAGCTTCCTGACACTGACCAAATCGGATTGTGAATAGGATCTATACGGGGCGAATTTGGTTGGTTTGGTTGGTTTGGTTGGTTTATGGGGTTTAACGTCCCAAAGCGACTGAGGCTATGAGAGACGCCGTAGTGGAGGGCTCCGGAAATTTCGACCACCTGGAGTTCTTTAACGTGCACTGACATCGCACAGCACACGGGCCTCTAGAATCTCCTCCCAAGAAATTCGACGGGGCGAATTTAACAATTCAAAGATTTCATTTCCAACACTGTCAGAGATATATTAGTGCGATCTGCGCAGGTGAACTGCACAGGAAGGTGGACACCATGCATGCTACAGAGCTCAATAGTTAGACGATTTCTTAACTAGAATCAAACTTTTTATTCTTGATTTCATGGGGCATGACCACATTGCGAAAATGAAGGCCGCCAACATTGATGGCGAGCGCAGATCCCCAACCTTCTTTATCGGCAATGTGACTCCAATTATTGAACACTGAGTTGCCCCCACCCCCGCACCACACACCCACAAAATGGTCTCGCTTGCATTTCTCACACCACAGAGACAAGACGCCATTTGAGCATTTTATCACAGGAGGGCTCCGGAAATTTCGACCACCTGGGGTTCTTTAACGTGCATTGACATCGCGCAGTACTCGGGCCTCGCATTTCCCCTCCAAAGAAATTCAGCCGTCGCGGCCGGGATCGAGAAGAGAATAGGAAGGAAGCATGTCGCATTTGCATCTCAGCACTCATGGAAAGTAAGTTTTACAAAACAGAAATTCTGAGTTTCCAGACAGAGATTCACGACACAATAATAATTGGGGACCAAAAAGTTCAGAAAAATTGCAACACTAGTCATAGTCCGCCACATTCCAGGCCCCCGATTCAAAATTTACAACAGAAAATACAACAGCATTTTAAGGCGGAAGCCTTTAATGTCTCATCGTTGTAAGCAGCAGTTGTCGACAGAAATGTCACGCTTTTCAGTTGGTCGAAACGGTCGTGACATCACAGTGCGCGAATTTCAAACGGGGATAATTGTACTTTGGCTAGCAACCATGCAACCAATTGAAGGGATCGTATATAGTGATGCTCCAAGTAAGTGGGACTGAGCTTAGCTAATTGCTTAATTACCCAATTAGCCTAATTTACTTTACTAGTCAGGCCATATAAATAAATAAAACAGAGTAGGAAATTGGTCGAGCTCGGGAATTGAACCCCGGTCTTCGGCGTGCGAGACGAGCATGCTATCCACTCCGCCATGCCAGCTCGATGGTTTGAAATGAACAAAGGCGCGTCTAGTGAATACGGTGTCTTCACTCATTCCCATCCTCCTCCCTTCCCTTCCGGCGAGGTTTAGGTGTCCACCGAGATATGCGAGACAGATACATTTCCTTTCCTCAAAAACCAATTTACCGATGAGCAAGGCGTAGAACCGAATGGGCAGTGGCGTTCTATTGACTCCCCGGCAGCGTTGCAAGACGCTGTCGCGTTCCACTCTAGAGGCGAAGCTTAACATCTTAACCACACATCAGTGAGCACACTTTACGTCAAAAAAGTGCCCCCCTGAATTTTGACGGGTGTCCACCGAGATATGTGACACAGTTACTGCGTAATTTCCCTTCCTCAAATACAATTTTCATTTTCTTCATTACGGGCCCTCTTTGTCTTCTTTCACTCCCACTTCCTCCCTTCCTCTACGGTGCGGTTCAGGTGATCACCGAGATGACAGAGAATTACTGCGCCATTTCCTTTCCTCAAAAAGCGTTGCGTTCAAAGGGCAAGGCATCGCGCCGAACGAGTGGTGGCGTTCCGTGGACTCCCTGGCAGCGCTACAACACGCTGTCGCGTTCCACTCCTAAAGGCGAAGCTTAAGCGTCATTAATTAGCAGTTAATCAGCATTCAGGCATTAATCAATAATTAACCATTAATTAGTGATTTGTCATCTCTTAGTACTTAGTACTCAGTTATATGTGACGCCACCAGTGCCACAGAAGCAGCGAAAGTGGTGCGGAAAACGCTTTCGCCTCTACGCACTTTAGACAGTCAAAGTGCACCCTGAGTTTTCTGCTCCATTTTGACAATGGCACAATTTTTTATTCCACTGAAGGTACAGCCCAAGAAGGCAAAGACTCACGGTTGAAAAGCACGCTTCTTGAAGCTAAGAAACTGGCAACGGACAACTAATGCCCATTCCAAGAGCTCACTTCAATGCGCTGAACATCAACAGTTCGACCCCATGGGACAGGTCTTTTATAGCGCGCAGGCTCCTTCTAGCGAAGAATAACATGAGGGTAAAATACGGCAAGAACATGGGAGCGAGACGGTCGTAGGAGCTCGGAATGCAGGTCAGCCAATGACGTGCAAGCAGATTTTTTTTTAAGGCTGCAATAGGGGGAGTACAAAACGAACACCTCTAAGAGCGGTACAGTAACGGTGAAACTTTTAAATGGCCTCGACATAAGGCCTTAAAGGGACAACTTAGGGGGTCGAGTCAGATCGCGTGCCAATTTGCCTTTCCCTGCGGCGCTTGAATTGAAGGCGTTGAATAGCGCTGCCACAAGACTTGCCGGCTCTGCTGTGAAACAAGAATTCTGCGACCGACAGCCTTATATCATCCCTAACTGTGGTTCAGGAGCAATTAAACGCCGTTCGAACTGCGCTCCACTCAGGTAAATAAAATTCCGGTTGCCTGGGGCTGCCCACAGACCTCTACATAGAAGAGCATTCATACAACATGTCCTACAAAAAAATTAGGGATTTAAAAAAAAACTGAGCCAATCCTTACGCGCTTCCATCTACAGATTACAGTTCGAATGATCACCCGTCTCCACAGTGTTAGCACCTAAGACTAGTGGAAAACCTCCGACTGCATTTACATTCACGAAAAGCAGGGCTGTGTTGGAATACGAGTTTATCTTCTGAATTCAACAGATGTGACAGCGCCTGCTGACAAGTTATATTCTTTAAAAAGGTCTATATCTATATCTATCGTGTTCCAAGAAGTCATAAAAATGAAAATATCAAGGTTATATGCGAAATTCATGTGAACTCTCTCACTAAGGACGCCCCGATAGTGGCGGGGCCCGCTAGACTCACCTGCCACTGTAGCCGTCGCGCCGAATGTGGCAGTGATCTTTACGCCCTCCGGAGGTTGCACAGGGAAGGGGGTGGAGGGCTCCGCCGCATTGCGCACCACTTCCCGACGACGGTCAGTCACGGGTGTGTGCATCAAGAGCAGGTCGGAACCCCTGCATTTCAACCCAAGTCACGTGACCTCGTGCCGTCATCACAATCAGTCCACCGGACTGAGAATTGCTTACCGCGGCAGGTGGCAGTTAACATGCCGCGAGGGGTTGCTCGAGAGGAGCAGCCTGGGTCTTCACAAGCTCAACCGATTGCAGGGATCTATGAATGTGAAGTACGGAATGACCAGTTTCGTATATATGGGCGTTTACCATTAATTATATCCAGGGACACTGAGGAGAAATTGAAGTTGACTTGCATCTACAGAATACCAGCTCCTGATTACAAAAACGCCATTCATACTGACAACAAAGCTCCTGTAACATAGAAAAGATCAAGAACCAAAATACAGGTATCGCCGCCACAGGCCAACCTCGCAAGTACAAGCTTCATGGTGTCATAGGACAAAACAGTGTTGCTAGAACCAATAGTTCTAGCAACACTAGGACACGAGAAGCTACGAATCACTGAGGCGCAGCAAATGCATGCGCAAATCTCCTTGACGTCGCCAGATGGCGCCAGGTACCCGATAGATACGCGCGCTCCTGCAGCGCCGGGACCAATCAGCGCTTGTTCTCAGCGGTATGGGGGCTCCCGGTAATCCGCTAACGGTAACAAGGTACACTGTATGCGAAGGGCGTCTGTTTGCGAGAACTTCGTTGACGACTTCGAGAACGGGATCCATTGTAACGCTGGCAAAACATCGGTGCAAATGTAAACGAAGCGACGGCCGCAATAGCCGATAGATGCCTTCAACGTGCGGCCGGCGGTAGCTTTCTTTTCGGCTGCTGCTGGGCCGCACTGCTGGCCGCCAGAAATCACGGAGTCTGCGTTACGTCATGTGAATGTCATGTTTCACGTCACTTAGTTCTGTGTCGTCGTAGCAGAATCCCAAGTTAGAATCAGAGCAGCGGGAAAAACTATTTCAACTTCGAATCCAAGTTTCTTAGAAATAAATGCATCTTTCGCTGCCGGCCAAGTGGCAACAAAACCATGAAATGCCGAACTATCGGATTTTGCTATAAAAAAATATTAATAGGCGCCGTACGTGGATCGGAACCAGCGCCAGACCCCGCTTCGATATCCTATATTATACCCTAGCCGCTGTGATGCGGAAGCATATAGTGTGCCGGTGGCCTTTGACCGTTGGACGACTCTTCACGGGGCGAGGGGGGAGTGCAACAATGTATCTTTATGTTTTAATGCACTAAACTGTTTCCAAAAACATGCATCCTGTGCACCACAAGGGTAGGAGGACAACCAGAGCACTGGCTCTCAATCGGAAATATAAGCAACCATCAGGTGTCGTCTACTTCAAATGCGGCTGAGTATCCAGCTCCCGACACAGCATTTGCAGTCGCAGAGATTACGGGAACACAGGCTACAGTCCTTCATCGAAATTCAGCCGCCGCGGCTAATCCTCTCATTTCATGATCTAATCACTCCTTGAACTAAGGAAATTTCAGCTCCCGCACAAAATCCCATAAAAGAGAAGGAAATCACCTTAAGGAGACTTCAAACTCCTTCCGTAACCCGGTAGTTTTCTCCCATATGTTCCCAAATCAATTTTCTCCCCAATGCACCCTCTGCGATGAGAGAGCTCCCCTCGACTTATACTCTGGGGATGCAAGCAGAACCCACTCTCCCCCCTCTTCAGAATTAGGAGAAATCCTGCTTCCAGACGACTGGGAGACCCTGCTGCGCAGCTTCGACCCGCACATACAAGACCGGATCCTTAAGTGCGCCTATGAGGCTGCCAGTAGGCTTGACCAGCTGGCCATCTAGTAGGGCAATAACTATCCCGACTATAAATAAAGGTCTCTTCTCTCCTTTCTCTTCCGTCTCGTAGATAGTTACCAGTCTAGTCCTCTCTCGGCGAAAATCCGTGGCCTGTATGCCAGCACAGGCGATGATGCGATGCCATGCTATAAATCTACTTTAGCTGTATAGGTTAGATATTCACTTTTATACTGGTCACCACCTCCCCAGTGTAGTCTTTGAATTTCATTTGTCCTCGATTTGTTGTTCCGCCACTGCTCGAGCTTCTTGCGAGTGCAGGCTTCCGAGGACGGGGGGGGGGGGGGGGGGATGCATGAGGGTCATCCTGAGAATAAATCTTCCGGCCCCGGAGGGCGCCCCCGATACACCCACGCATGTACGGACACCGCTGCTTTGTGGCCGAAAGAGGACTGTTAACGCATAGAACAGAAAAATATATTATAGCACAAGCTCCCACTCTCATGCAGAGTTGTCCATCCACACCCAACAATTCTGGACAAAAGCATTTAAAAACGGGAAAATGAGTTTTGGAGCGCAATTTTTTCGTACATTGCAAGTTTTCACTACAATGAATTAACTCCCTTGTCGGCAGTCTCGCATTTTTTTTGCTATTAACCGTTTCTGCTATCGTCAAAAGCGTTTCCCATTGGTTTTCTATTGCAGCCTTAACTGCTCGATGCCAGCGATGGAAACGCTTTAAAAGAAAGATTTTGCTACGTATTCGAAGAATGCACCCGTATACCATGAATATTTCTATACCAGTGCCTTACAGTTTTCCGACGTTAAAAATTTCTGTCCAAGAATTTTCGACATGGAAGCGACGAGGGCGCACGCTAGCTGGATATCGAAGCGGCGGTTCCGATCTACGTACGGCGCACGTAAGGTAGGAGTGAGGGTACAGAGATGTTTGCGCAAAGGATGAAAGGGCAGGAATGCTCTGTTAGGCGGCCGAAAACGCATTTATGCCCCTGCAATATTTCGCTCGCCACAGTACCTACTAAAATGGCTGACTACATGTTTGGTTAGATTTATGGAGTAACGTCCCAAAGCGACTGGGCATATGAAGGACTCCATAGTAGAACCCTCCAGATAGGAGGTCTAGCTCACCTTAGGAAAATACTCTGATGAAAATATGATCGATTTACGCAGTTCGGCCAAATGCGAATTAGTTATGCTAGCCGGTCAGTTTTAAGGCGAAAGCCTTTAATGGCTCACCATTCCGTCCGTCAGCCACACTACAGGTGTCAGTCATCCCGATTACGTCATCAGTGATGTAATACGTCGTAACCAGAAATCACTGAATTCATTGATGTAATGTAGTCGAAATCATTAATTACTAATTAGACATTAATTAGTACTTTATCTAGTATTTAATTACTTATTAGTAATTAGACATGTATTAGTAATAAGTAACTAGTTAGTCTTTGATAATATTTAATTAGTAATTCGTAGTTCACTAGTATTCAGTAATGCAGCAATGCAGTAATCAGTCAGTAACTGGTAGTTGGATCATATCTTTGGTGGCGCTCGCGCCGCTCCTTACTGCGCATGCGCTTGGCGCCTTGGCGGCGCCACCGTCGCGTGGCACTGACATTTCAGCCAACCGAGTCAGACGTCGCCTCTCATTCGTAAGCAGCATTCAATCAGCAACAAAAGCAGCCAAAGTGGCGCACAAAGGCTCTCGCCTCCCGCAATTTAGATCGTCAAAGTGCCCTCTGAATTTTCACTTCTGTTCCAGTGTTCAGATCCAGCGTTCACGGATCGGAGTTGATCGGATAGTGATAAGGGGGTTAATGTCCGTATATGCATAACTGGTCATTGTACTAGAATCAGATCCCTGCTAGTCCTCCTACCTCTCCTGGCGCAGTGATGCAGCGGTCAAGCGATCCGCCACTGCTCTTCTATGGCAACTGCTGCCATCGGCGGGACTTGGGTTGTCTGGATTGGGCTGAGATCCAGGTTGCTCTTCTAGAGCAGCCTCTCATGATTAAGTGAGCGGCCGCCTCACGCGGTGGTCAGGCTGCTCACCTGCCTGTCACAAAAAAAAGACTTCAGACAAGCAGGCAGACGGGCCGACAAACAACGGCTAAATTCTGGGTACGCCCACTATAAATGCTAGCGCACTATAAAACTCGGGCCTTACAATACCGGAACCACCTTTCACCGTCGGTGCTTTCGGGAGCAGCCCTTATCTTCCACATCGACAGTCAAAGCTGCCGTATGGCGTAGTAGGGATGAGCATGACGCATACTCACTCGTCTCGACCTCCGGCAAAAAGAGACCAGAGGCCAAGCTCTGCCAGATGCTTTCTTCTGCCAGTAATGCCAGTCCATAACCACTGCAGGATCGACTGCATTACGTTCATATCCCTCGCTGTGTGCAGGTGATCTTGAAGTATTACTCTCCTCATCTCCTGAGCGGTCAGAGTATTGAAATCGTCGTCGTTATTCGACATCTGGGCAAAAGGAAAAAACAAATCTGGCTTCTTCATCTCAAAGGCACGATTATGGCGGAGGAGTAAATCGTCAGCTACATGTGGCGTCTACTGTCCCGCGGATGCAGTGGAGGAGCGGATAATTCGTGGACGGCATTGCCGTCTGCGAGCCACTCTGCTCAAATTAGAACAAAAGTTGCAATTTGGTACAAAACAGCACTGGTGTAGCGTGAAATCCAAATTCGCTGGTTTTACGACCAGGTCCTCAGTACTTCCAGGTTTCGTGGTGGGCCCAGTGTCCATCCCCCGAAAAAAAAATAAGCTAGGCATTGGGGGAGACAGGTCGACTGGTCCAACGAACCCACTAAGAATAGCTGGATCGTTGAAACTCTGCACGGAGAATGTGGCGTTGCGTACATCTCGGGCTAGTTGAGAGAAAACTGTCGCCAACCAATATTTCATTTTTTCCCAACCTTTCGGGACCAACTCGGTCACTTCTTCAGGGGCGACTAAAGTGTGCCAGCAGCAGCGGGGTGCTGCCTCCTCTCTCCCTTTGTTAGCACGTGGCGGAGTCCGCTAACGTACGCAGAGGGGAGCGTTCCTGGAGTTCTATTCATCGCCGCCTTTGTAAGCCGGATGTGCCATGACTCCACATGTCACCTCTTGAACAGGTTTGGCTCCACGGGACGCTCACCTCCTCGAAGACAATTGGGTGGTCGGCGCGCTCGTAGTGTTCTGCGAGGGGGTTGGATTCCTAATTCATTCCGAACATTTACCATGACCAAAACACCTTGTCGTTTATAAAATCCGGTGCTCCAAGTTCCCGGCTTCATACGTCGGTGAAACAAAAAAAACCTCCATCAAAGAATAATGCAACACAAAAATGACATCCGGCTAATGAATTCTGAATCCAATCCCCTCGCTGAACACTGCGAGCGCGCCGACCACCCAATAGCCTTCGAGGTGGTCAGCATCTTGGCCGGCTCAGATGATGCTTTCGTTCAGATCCCGAGCTCATTAGTAATCGTCCTCGCGCGCAGGAGCACTCAGGTTCATCAATCATACGAGACTGACGCGTACCGGAGAATAGAGCATAGGGCATACATTGCATATATATTGATTCCCGAGTGTATCCAACTTGTTCCACATTATATTTCCATTAATGAGGTTGCGTCCAGTAAAGAACAACGGACTATTTCGCTGATCTCTACTGAGCAGTGCATGGAACGATCCGCAGTCGCCAGCCATGCACATTTCCTAGTCTCATACCTAGTATCATAGAGATCCATTTCTTAGTCTCTAGTTTCCTAGCCTTTCCTAGTCACATAGAGTTATCCAGGATGTCCTCAAGCTAAGTAAGGGGTATGTGAGCGAATATATGAGCACGCGTTCACTATAGCGGAGAAGCCGACGGCACAGATGTCGCTTTCACTTTGTTAGCGCAATGAATACAAGAATGTGGAGAACCCCGAACATACCCAATAAGTGCCTTATATTTACGTTGTTTCTTCAGCCTCGGAAATATTACCTTCACGCAGAGCAGTAACCAACCTACCATCATAGCGGTGTATTCCCCCTTCGGCCTGTATAAAGTCGTCGAGGTCCACCAGAGCCCTGTTTAAGAGGGAAAAAAAAAAACGAATTGTGGGTCAGATAGCGATCGACGCAACGGCAAAGGCGTATTAAGAAATCACGCCTGTGAAACGGGGTGCTGCTTTTCATTCTGCACATTCTGCTTATTGGAGGTAGCGCCAGTATAATGAGCCATCGAAAAGCGCCTGTGAGAGATCGTCGTCACATCATTTTACTGCAAGCAGTATAGAGCTGGCAAATATTCGATTCAGGCACGCACGCTAAACACAAGGTGTAACAGCTTTAGAATGCAGTTCACATCGATTTACCCTTAAAGCCCTTGTATTCTGTAGAAGCTGTGTTTTCGCTCTTTGTATGGTTTGGTTTGGTTTGGTTTGGTTTGGTTTATGGGGTTTAACGTCCCAAAGCGACTAAGGCTATGAGAGACGCCGTAGTGGAGGGCTCCGGAAATTTCGACCACCTGGGGTTCTTTAACGTGCACTGACATCGCACAGCACACGGGCCTCGAATTTCTCCTCCAAAGAAATTCAGCCGTCGCGGCCGGGATCGGTTCTTTGTCTATTTTAAGTCTTCATATTATCCATGCCCTTATCCTTGTGATAGAGCTCACCTTACGAGAATACTTACGATAAAAAATACGATGATCGATTTGCGTAGTCAGGCAAAATGCTAATTTTATGCGCTAGCAGGTCGGTTTTTCATTTCTGTTCCGGTGCTCAAATCCACTACTCACGGATGGGAGTTGTTCGGTCAGCTATAATGGGTTAATATCTGTATATGCAGAATTGGCCATTCTCTACATTCGTAGATCCCTGAGAGTCTTTCTAGCACTCCTGGTGGAATGCTGCCGCGGTCAAGCCATGCGCCACTGCCCTTCTACGGCAGGTGCTGGCATCGTTGGGACTTGGATTGCTTGGGATTGGTTGCGATCTGGGTTGCGCTCCCAGAGCAGCCTCTCACGATTAATTTAGCTGCCGCCTCACGCGGTGGTCAGGCTGCTCACCTGCCTGCCACAAAAACAGACTTCAGACAAACAGGCAGACGGGCCGACAAACACACAACGGCTAAATGTGGGGAATGGCCACCATAAGTACTAGAGCACTAAAAAAAAACTCCGCAACTTACACTACCGGAACCGCCATTCGCCGTCGGCTCTTTCGGGCGCAGCCATTATCTTCGGCACTGACAACAGTAAAAGCTGCCATATGACGTATTAGGGATGAGCATGACGCATACTCACTCGTCTCGACCTCCGGCAAAAGCAGACCATAGGCCAAGCTCTGCCAGATGCTTTCTTCTGCCAGTAATGCCAGTCCATAACCACTGCAGGATCGACTGCATTGCGTGCGTATCCCTCGCTGTGTGCAGGTGATCTTGAAGTATTACTCTCCGCATCTCCTGAGCGGTCAGAGTATTGAAATCGTCGTCGTTATTCGACACCTGGGCAAAAGGGAAAAAAAAATCTGGCTTCTTCATCTAAACGGCGCAATTATGTCGAAGGAGAAAATCGTCGGCTACAAGTGGCGTCTACTGTCTGGCGGATGGAGTGAAGGAGCGAATAATTCGTGTACGGCACTGCCGCCTACGATCAACTCTGCCCCCTCTGCAACAAAAATGGCGATGTTTTACAATGTAGGACTCGTGTGGCATGAAATACGAATTCGCTGGTTTTTAGGATAAAGTCCTCACCAAAAAGGAACTGTTTTAGCTGCGGATATACAGGCAAAAAAGATTGCCATCGGTCCAGAAGTTTGCGTGCGCTAACAAAATGAAATCCCCGGGAAGTTAAGCGTCCCTTCATGTAAACGTTCCCAGTGGGCATGTTTCTCAGGGGTATGATCACTGCCATAGAGGGTTCAGCTTAAGTTAAGGACAACGCAACGAGTTATGGAAAGGAAAATGATAGGTGTAACGTTAAGAGAGACATGAAGTGGGCAGAGTGAGTGAGGGAACAAACGCGGATTAATGACATCTTAGTCGAAATCAAAAGGAAGAAACGGGCTTGGGCAGGGCATGTAATGCGAAGGCAAGATAACCGATGGTCAAGAGGGGTAACAAACAGGATTCCAAGAAAAGGCGAGCGTAGCAGTAGCAGTGAGATTAAGTTAGCAGGGATGCGGTGGCCGCAGATGGCAAGGGAAAGGTTTAATAGGAGACACACGGGAGAGGCCTCTGCCCTGCACTGGGCGTTAACAGGCTGGTAGTGACGAATCATTCTACCACATTTCGGCGGACCATTTTCAGTCATCAGATATTTGGCAAAGTTTAACAGCATTTGCGCTTTTTAGCATATAGTAGATTCTGCTGTGCGGTGTAATAACGAAAACTTACTGCCGTGAAGTCACTCAAGTGATAGGCACAAGGCGGTGAGGATCATACAAGACGAAGGAAGTGATGCTCGATGCACTAGAAATGAACCTGAAAAAAAAAACACATCATGTGAACAATTAACTGGCCCATGATGCTTGATTTGGTATACGGGGTTTAACATCCCAAAGCGACTCAGGCTATGAGAGACGCCGTAGTGAAGGGCTCCGGAAATTTCGACCACCTGGGGTTCTTAAACATGTACTGGCACCGCACAGTACACGTCCTTCTAGAATTTCACCTCCATCGAAATTTGTCCGCCGCGGCCGGGATCGAACCCGCGTCTTTCGGGTGAGATGTGTTTCTTCGGGTTCATCTCTAGAGCATCGAACATCACTGAAGTGGTTCGCTTCACGACATCCGTGCATCCTCTCGATTTCGTCAACAGCCCTTAGCGTGCAAATAGATGTCATGCATCTCTCATTAGTCTGCACATTATTATGCACGACGCATGCGGTCCAGGCCGCAACCTTGACTATCTCCTTGGTGATGCAATTCATTTTCCTCGAAATCATAACGCTCAACTGTTGACAACACATGGAGTCGGCGAATAGGCGAGGCTGCAAGGGACAGTGACATTAGGTGAGCATCCTTTATATTTGTTCACAATTCCAGTTCTTGAAAATCATATCACCCAGCACTACACGAGCTCGAAACCGATCGGAACAATCGCGAAGTGGGTCACGCCAATCATAGTAAATCGATTAGTTTTTAAGTATTCGTCCTTTAAGATTTATTCCACTTTGATGAGAAATGCACTGTTCTAACGTGATAGAATTAAGTCCCCGTTCCGCAGAAAATTCGGCGTCGTCACCGTCGTCGTCGGCGTTGAGGGAAAAATCGACCCGAGGTCGGGTGGCTCACGTGACCCAGCCTATGGCCAACCTGGGGCACAAGATTCTCCTCTCCCTCGCGCAACCCACAATGGTCGCAAAATGGGCCGGACACATGACCTTGTCACCTCGTGGTTTACGGGGGTTTAACGTCCCAAAGCGACTCAGGCTATGAGGGACGCCTTAGTGAAGGGCTCCGGAAATTTCGACCACCCGGGGTTCTTTAACGTGCACTGACATCGCACAGCACACGGGCCTCTTGAATTTCGCCTCCTATAAGGCACACGAGCAATCAGCCTAAAAGGAAATGAAAATATAAAAAAATTTCTGGGGGATTTACGGCGGAAACCTTGTCTACAAACATGCACAGTCTTCTGCAGTCTTGTAAGACAGCTTCTACGATATTTAGTCTAACGATCCCCGCCATCTTCAAAGCACGCCCGAGAGCAACAGGCTATCCAGCCGCAACACCATCCGGTGCAGCTGTTTTTGTTGCGGAAGCAACACTACGCTAGATGCGAGGGATTTCGCGGAGCCCCTGAGAGCCCCAACTGCGCATGCGCGAGGAGCGAGTGACGTCAGAGCAGCGCGGAGCCGCCGCCGACTCCTCCGCTGCGCGGGTGACTCGGAGGTGCCGTCGCCGGTGCGCCAGCAGTGCATTCTCCAGGAGGAGTGACGTCACACGGCGCACAGCTGCTGTGCTGGGGCCACTGCCAGCTCCTCCGCTACGCGGGTGACTCAGAGGTGCCGCTGCGATTTCTGCGCCATTGCTTAAGCAATTCTACTCGGGATGGTCATTGGTCAAACCACAGCCAATTTTTCTTTTGAAGAAGTCCATTCCAACCCATTTGGGAATCGATAACACCTGCTCTTATGAGTTTGACAAATGCCGTCCCTGTAAATCACTCGTAAATCAATCATTCATAAGCACTGCCAGTGCTTGCACTTCCGCAGAGCTGAACAGTGAAAGATATACATTATTTATGTTCTTTATTTCCTTCCCGCCTTGTATTCATGGTGAAATTGGTGAACGACAACCAATTGGCTAATAAACACTGTATCAGAGAGCAAAGAGCGAAGTCGCTTTAACGAGGGAACGTAGTATAGAACTTTCTCTGCGGCTCCGGTTCTTGGATGCTTTTCAAAAAGAAGAAAAGCGAAGCATTAATAGAGTGGCAGGGAAAATAACAGAATATTATCAAAGAACGTTTTGTTTTTTCCGTCGTGTGAGTGATGTGGAAAATTGCGACTCTGAAAAAATGTTCTCAGCAATTTTCCCGATGGGCCCCCACCAAGTAGCAAAAAATTCAATCACGCTGCCACAAAAGAATTGACCTACTTCGTTGCAAGTTTTTCAACAACTTACAAAAATGGTCAGTCGGTGGTATTTTCCTGCTCGAAACGAGAATGGTTTACTTTCAAGAAAAGCAGGAAGTGTCGGCTAGATGCCTGAAAGGTATACTGTTCACTAATCTCCTGTCAACACCATATCACAATCAAGAGAGCATGGATGAGGCGCAGATTTTGAATGCCAGAATATCATGGTCTGCTTGTTCTCGAAACGAAGTTTTAAGAAGAAACATGCGCAGGCATGAAGACCGAAAAGTCGACCGTTTAGGTAGCGGTAATCCCTCCCACAGAGATAGCAAAGGCACCGTTGAACTACAAATGAAAAATGAATGATTCCCAAATGTTGCGTCTCTTTTGTAATGTACAGTTTGACCTATGCGAGAGATCTTTTATAGTGCGCAGGCTCTTTATAGCAAAGAAGATTATGAGGGTGAAACACTGCAAGAACACGGGAGCGAGACGGTCATAGGAGCTCGGATTACAGGCTAGCCAATCAGGCGCAAGCAGATTTTTGAAGGCTACAATCGGAAGAGAACAAACCAAACACCTCTTCAACCAGGTGCAAGCAGATTTTTGAAGGCTACAATCGGAAGAGTACAAAATAAACACCTCTCTAATCAGGTGCAAGCAGATCTTTGAAGGCTACAATCGGAAGAGAACAAAACAAACACCTCTCCAATCAGGTGCAAGCAGATTTTTGAAGGCTACAATCGGAAGAGAACAAAACAAACACCTCTAAGACCGGTACACTAACGGTGAAACTTTTAAATGGCCTCGACACAAGGAATTAAAGGGACAACTTTGGGGTTCGAGTCAGGTCGTGTGCCATTTGTCTTTCCCTGCGGCGCTTGAACTGAAGGCGTTGAATAGCGCTGCCACAAGGCTTGCCGGCTCTGCTGTGAAGCATGAAATCTGCGACCGACAGCCTTACATCATCCCCAACTGTGGTTCAGGAGCAATTAAACGCCGTTCGAACTGCGCTCCATTCAGGTAAAAAAAATTCAGGTTGCCTGGGACTGCCCACAGACCTGTGCATAGGAGAGCATTCATACAACATGTCCTACAAAAAAAAAAAATAGGGATTTAAAAGAAACTGAGCCAATCCTTACGCAGTTCGAATCACCCGTCTCCACAGTGTAAGCACCTAAGACTTGTGGAACTGCATTTGCATTCATGAAAAGCAGGGCTGTACTGGAATACGAGTTTTATCTTCTGAACCCAACAGACGTGACAGCGCATGCTGGCGAGTCATATTCTTCAAAAGTTCTATAAGAGGCGCCCGTGTGCTGTGCGATGTCAGTGCACATTGAAGATCCCCAGGTGGTCGAAATTATTCCGGACTCCTCCACTACGGCACCTCTCTCTCTTCTTTCACTCCCTTCTTTAACCCTTCCCTTACGGCCTGGTTCAGGTGTCCGCCGAGATACGTGAGACTGATACTGCGCTATTTCATTTCCTCAAAACCCAATTTTTATTGCGAAAGCAATACTGCGCTAGGTTTTGAGCCTTCAGCGTGGTTCCTGCGGTAGTCGCGTTTGCCCTTTAGACGGCCTCCAGTTTGATGACGCGTGGAGGCGCTCGCGTCCGAGACGTCATACCGAGGTGAAATCTGAGCTACCAAGTCTGATCGTCGGCACGGTCCGAGCGGTAGCCACGAAGCGCCGCAGTTCCCCAGGCAGTAAGAGAGGGGACTGCGTTGATTTGGAGGAAAGGAAAGGCGCTTTACTAACTTAGTGGTTTAGTGGACACCTCAATAGCATTTTAAGCTAATTCCGGCGTTCCGTGCAGCACTCAAGCTTTCGCCTTTCACTACTTTAGTCGTTAAAGTTGCTTGTAATTTGCTTTCGCAACCTTTCGGGCTTAACCAAGCTAAGCCTCTGCCTTTTTTTTATACCTATTGAACACTGCTACGGTATCGTGTTCCAAGAAGTCATAAAAATGGAAAGATCAAGGTTATATGCGAAATTCACGTTAACTCTCTCACTAAGGACGCCCCTATAGTGGCAGGGCCCGCTAGACTCACCTGCCACTGAAGCCGCCGGGCCGAAAGTGCCGGTGATTTCAACGCCCTCCGGAGGCTGCACAGGAAAGGCAGTGGAGGGCTCCGCCGCATTGCGCACCACTTCCCGACGACGGTCAATCAGGGGTGTGTCGCCGAGAGCTGGTGGGAACTCTTGCATTTCACCGCAAGTCACGTGACCTCGTGCCGTGATCATAATCAGTCCACCGGACTGCGAACAAATTGCTTACTGCGGCAGGTGGCAGTTAACATGCCGCGAGGGGTTGCTCGAGAGGAGCAGCCTGGGTCTTCACAAGCTCAACCGATCGCAGGGACCTATGAATGCAAAGTACGGAATGACCAGTTTCGTATATATGGGCGTTAGACATTAACGATATCCAGCTCCGCCTTAAGGGTATGGTGCGCTTACGCACTACGTCACGGGCGCCGTCGTGGATCGGAACCAGCGCCAGACCCCGCTTCGATATCCTAGATTACACCCTAGCCGCTGTGATGCGGAAGCACATAGCGTGCCGGTGGCCTTTCATCGTTCGGCGACTCTTCACGGGGCGAGGGGGGAGTTCAACAATGTATATGTTTTAATGCATTAAACTGTTCCCAAAAACATGCATCCTGTGCAACCCAAGGTTAGAAGAACAACCAGAACACTGGCTCTCCATCGGAGATATAAGAAGCCATAAGGTGCGGTCAACTTAAATGCGACTGAGTATTCAGTTCCCGACAGGTATCGTCTACGTAAATGCGACTGAGAATTCAGCTCCCGACAGAGCACTTGCAGTGGCAGGGATTACGGGAACACACGCCACAGACCTCTCAGCCTCCATGCTTTCACGTACATCCGCAATGGCTGCGGACATAGAGTTTCTTACAATTACCTAGAGGGAAAGCTGGCGGCGCTGCACTTCAGCCACCATGGACGCCCAAAGCATCATGGGGCGGTGAGCTACTTGTTGCGGAACAGTCGTAGTTTTTCAGGAACACGAAGTGTCATTACTAAGGTTCTTTATTCCAAAAACGCTGTCCGTGTATGCGCAGACGACTTTCGCGCGAAGGCAGTGGGCAAAACCCATAGTAGTGAAAACGCCACGACACATGACGCCAATAAAAGGTTTCACTTTTCGAAATGCTATTAAAAAACCTCTTATAGTATTTAAGCAACAACATCTTTTTTGAAAACATATTTACTTTTAAAATTGCGCCTGTTAATTACGAAATATTAGTTTTTATAGTGTTCACTACTTGGCCAATAGGAGAGCGAGTCGTCTCTCATTTTGGGGAAACTTTGCACTTAAATGCAATCATTAGACAAGATATTGAATGTTAGGACGTTTGTAGCTATCAAACAACTTTATTTTTTTATTATTTTTTGGCCAAAAGTTGCAGTTCCGCAACAAGTAGCTCACCGCCCCATGATGCTTTGAGCGCCCATGCTGGCTGAAGTGGTCTCGAGGGGTCGCCATGCAAACTCCCATAGACGGGCTGCCAGCTTTCCCTCTAGGTAATAGTAAGAAACTCTATGGCTGCGGAGACAGCCGTCGCTTTATCAGAGGGCCCTTCCAGTCTATGAAATTGCAGCTGAAGCAGGCATTTGAAATGCTGTTTTCTTATATGCAGATTTCTCTTTTCTTTTCTGCTACGCACAGGGTAATCAAGCAATTAATTAGTCACAGTGCGCGAATTTCAAACGGGGCCAATTTTACTTTGGCTACTAACCATGCAACCGCAGTCTGGCGCACGTTGCCTCGTTGCTCGTTTATGAACTCTTGAATTTTGATACGTGGATTGTTTGATATAGTCAAACATTAAAAAGCTGATTTCGTTTACTGCTGCGATTGGCCAGCGGAGTACTCGTCGTGCATCCAGTGTCCCGAAACATTTATGAAAAAAATATCTCTTCTTAGCCACGACTAGAGAACGGTCAGCGCGACGCATTTTGCATAGTATCTTGAAGTCTCGAGATTTGAAATTACTTTCTTTACAGTTCTGCACATACGGCAGCTGAGGAAAAACGGGCGTCGGCGTTGTCCGACGTTGTGGCTAAGGGTAGAAGCACAACCAGAACACTGGCTCTCCATCGGAGATATAAGAAGCCATAAGGTGCGGTCAATGTAAATGGGTCTGAGTATTCAGTTCCCGACAGGTATCGTCTACGTAAATGCGACTGAGAATTCAGCGCGACAGCGCTTACGGTCCGAAGCGTCATCGCCAGCCGCTGGGGGGTTAGCCCCAGCTAGAAGAGCTGGCGAGGATCGGACGGATCGTAAGGCAAGGCAGTCGTTTTTGCTTAGTGGGAGTGCGTGGTCAGGCTGGTGATGATGGTGATGACTTTAGCAGTAGGCTACAAGAATGCTCTGCACTGCCCTTGTTAAGCTCTAAAACTGTTTGCAATTTTGTTTCACCTGTTTCCTAGAATTAACCTGTAGCTGGACAACACAAGATTAAGAACAGATACTCTGAGGCTGTGTCACCCTGCATCTATACGACGACGCAGTCTCCCTGCGCGCGCGCTACTGCGCGTGCGCAAGGAGACTGCGTCAGCTTAGCCCAAATAAAACACTCCCCTAATTAAGTCCCCTTTGTTTAGACCAGTTAACCCTGATACTGCGCACTTGTACACCTTACAACGCTAAATCTGTCATGCTGAGCCCGAGAGGATGTAGTTTCGGTAGTTGCACCCATGAAACAGGCGTGCTAGCTTTGGCAGCATTGCCTGCTATGCAAGGTAGGATGAGAGCTTTCTTGCACATCTTTCCCCCTCACTGTTAAACCTAGGATGCTTATGCGGGGGGACACGGTCCACCCAATGGAACATCCTAAAAAGCATACCACAGCCAAGCCTGCTCGAAAGAGAAGCATATAGTAAGGCAAGGCAGTCGTTTTTGCTTGGTCTGAGCCCTGATAACGGTCCTCGTACATTTGGATGTTCAGGATGTAGTTTCGACTGGCCAGCCAGTCTGAGTGATAAGTGAAAGAACAGGTCATGAGGGAGCACCCAGCGCACCGGTAACAGCGCTGGTGCCATTTCTCATCTCTCAATGGACAATCACGGCAGGCGCCAAGCCTGCTCGAAAGAGAAGCATATAGACCAGATTTTTTTACCCTCGCACGCAGGCTGCGGACGCGCGCCTACTCTCGACGCCAGTCGCCATCTGTCGGCGCGCGCGGCCCGAGGGACTGCGGGTCGCGCCGGCGCCGCGCATAGAACGCATGTTTACGTGTTCGCTTCTGCCGTTTTGTGCTCCATCAGCTAACGTATGAGGGTGTGTGCTGTGCGTCACTACTCACATTTGCCCTCTTCCAGACAGTGCTGCGGTTATCTTGTGCGCAGTTACTCGCTAACGTGACATCCGAGTGTAGTCGACCAAGTAGTGTACGGACTGGAAACCGGCACTTCTAAGCAGATTTCTGCGCTGTCGTGTCGTTTGTCGTCGCCTTTTACGTGCGATATCATCTATGATAATTTTATGCATCAGAATGTAGATCTATTGATTCGACTCAGTGGAGTAGTAACTGGATAGGCGAGCTGCAGACTGAAGGTTGTCCCGACGGAGCGCGTGTTTTCGATCACCATGTACGTGTTCGGCACCCTTGCGCTGAGCTTGCTCTTGTTCCCATTAAACACATTTCATGCAGAGGATTGTAAGCACGACCGCTACCGATTTCAGCTGCTTTTTCCGCACGCATGTTAGAGGTATCTGGGGAAAGGTTTACCTATAGTATCTTTCTGCTGTTGGTATCTACCTTAGCTTGGTTTGGTTTATTAAGGTTTTACGTCCGAAAGCGACTCAGGCTATGAGGGACGCCGTAGTGAAGGGCTCCGGAAATTTCGACCACCTGGGGTTCTTTAACGTGCACTGACATCGCACAGTACACGGGCCTCTAGAATTTCGCCTCCTTCGAAATTCGGCCGCCGCGGCCGGGATCGAACCCGCGTCTTTTGGGCCAGAGCAGAGAGCCGTAACCACTGAGCCACCGCAGCGGTGCGGTATCTACATTATTCATAGGAAAATATGCGCGATTTCATTACATTTTCCACACTTAGCCAAACGCCTACGCAACGCTCTCACACGCGGCGAGAGCTCCTGAATAAAATAACGCGACTTCGGACCTCAGAATTAGTGAAAGCTGGATTAGCTGCTCATATCTATTCAAGCTTTTATAAATTAAGCGGAAGTACGTTTTTATGCACCAGGTTGCATAAACCATGACAAAATTTGTTTTCTGTTGGCGCTGCGACTCAGTTGAGCTCACAGCGGTAATTTGTTGATAAACTGGCGCGGCGACAAGAAAGCCGTTTGTGGAAGGGGGGGGGGGGGGGGGGGGGGGGGGGCTTTATGGCCGGCAGGAAGGAATAAGAGTGCATGGGAATTGGAACTGCATACTAGCCGCACACCTAATTCTTGATATTGAATAGAAAGTTTCTTTGCGGTGGAGCACCAAGACGGAATTCGATTAAGCACGAGCGCGTTCTAAGCGCCGGCACAATTAACTTGAATGTCAAACTAAATGTCATTAAAACGCCTCAATGTTATCGCTTTGATAACGTAAATACTTCCTGCAACACAGCCACGCAGCGGAAGTATGCTCGACAATGTTTTTTTAGCGCCCGAAGCGCGGCTATATGCAGGCGCGGCCGCGGAACTGCCGCAGCCCCGCAGTCCCCAACGAAACGCCCGCACCGCGGCGCGCCAGTCGGTGCAAAATGGCCGCGCCCAGGAGAGGCTCAAAAATCTGGTCTATAGCCTGCAAGTAATTTTCCAGACCACAGCCAAGCCTGCACAAAAGAAAAGCAAATAGCCTGCAAGCCAGCTGTGCTGTGGGCTGTGCTGTTTCATTCACGATCGCTTTCTTAATCTGTGCTTTTTACACCGGAGCTAAAGTCATCACCATCATCACCAGCCTGACCACGCACTCCCACTTACTCCCTTCCTCTACGGTGCGGTTCAGGTCAGTGACCCTTCACTGAACTTGTTATCATGTTATAGCGACCTAGCAGTTTGTGCAAGGTTTTTGCCACGTCATCTCTTTCGTCCTTGGCTCGCTCGCTCTGGGCGTGTTAGGGCCACCTGTTTTTCTCCCTCTCAGCTCGCTCGCTTTGTGCCGTGCTCGGCCTCAGCATGACAGATTTAGCGTTGTAAGGTGTACAAGTGCGCAGTACAAGTGCGCAGTCCTCCTCCGCGCCGTCCGCACCCCACCACCCACGCTCTAAATGGGACGGGGAAAAGGATGAGCCTTGCCGAGCGCACTTTTGTTGCTGGAGTGGCGACACTCTGAACCAAGCAATCACGACGGCAAGGCAGTCGTTTTTGCTTAGTCTCAGCCAGTGAGCCTACTGAACATCAGAACAGGCTGCCGCGTTGACGTGGCAAAAACCTTGCACAAACTGCTAGGAGGCTATAACATGATAAGTTCAGTGACCCTATTGAATTTTGATTCGTGGATTGTTTGATATAGTCAAACATTAAAAAGCAGATTTCGTTTACTGCTGCGATTGGCCAGCGGAGTACTCGTCGTGCGTCCAGTGTCCCGGTGAAGCAGGCATTTGAAATGCTGTTTTGTTGTATGCAGATTTCTGCTTTTTTTTTCTGCTGCGCACAGGGCAATTAAGCAAACGTTTAGAGCCTGTGGTTAACTTGGAGCATCACTATACGATCTGCTACTTGCGCCTCATTGGCTAGCCTGTTCCGAGCTTCCATGACCGTCTCGTTCCCATGTTCTTGCCGTGTTTTACCCTCATATTATTTATTCGCATCTGGTTCCTGTTTCCGCCAGCCCCCCATAACACCGGCCAAGCGAGGGAGGGGACACCAGGAAGGATAATAGCATTTCGGGAAGGATAACAGAATGTTGTGCAGAGGCCTTTTTTAATACTTTATGCCTTACTGTACTTACTCTCTTTGCTTGTGCCGATTAAACACTTATTACACATCGTCTAAACAAGGCTTTCATTACAGCCTCACCGCCCCCGCGGCACACCTTGGCAGTTCCTATACCAAAAAATGAAACGAAGGTGGGGAGCGATCCCCTTTGTGCGAATGCAAAACAGATATTTCCAGCCAGTGGCATATCTCACCGTTGTCACATCGTCTTCGGCTCTCGTGTCTTTCTGCTGGCTGGAGCATCACTCGGCCAAAATGGGTTCTGGACTTTACAGTGCAAGTAGAAAAGTCATGTCACAGGGTTCGTGCTCACGTTGAGTCGCCACAAGGTATCACACTGCTAGCCATTACAGATTCACCGGCAGATAATTTCATTAGTGACTAAGAGACTGCCATACACAATTTCTCTCGGGACAGAATGGCACAGTTCCCCCTCAATATTCTTAACGAGATTCCCTCCCCAAATAGGGACAATGTATTTATGTCGATGCCGGCAAACTCTGGCAACACTGGAAACGATGCCGCTCACCAAACAGCCCGAGGTTCAGTCGGCCGGGCAGCGACAACTTCCTCTCTGGGGACAGCAAAGGATAGCCTAATCTCATTTGCCGATCCAATCCACTCCTTGGACTAAGGAAATTTCAGCTCCCGTACAAAAGCTCAATAAAGAGAAGGAAATCACCTGGAGGAGAATCAAACACCTTCCCTAACCCGGTAGATTTCTCCCATATGTTCCCAAATAAATTTTCTCCCCAATGCACCCTCTGCGATGAGAGAGCTCCCCTCAACTTGTACTCTGAGGACGCAAGCAAAACACCCCCCCCCCCACCCCCGCACCTTCAGAATTAGGAGAAATCCTTCTTCCAGACGACTGGGAGACCCTACTGCGCAGCTTGGACCAGGACATACAAGACCTGATCCTTAAGCGCGCCTATTAGGCCATCATTAGGCTTGACCAGCTGGCCATCTAGTAGGGCGATAACTATCCCGACTATAAATAAAGATTTCTTCTCTCCTTTCTCTTCCGTCTCGTAGAGCGTTACCAGTCCAACCCTCTCTAGGCGAAAATCCGTGGCCTGTATGCCAGCATAGGCGATGATGCAATACTATGCTGCAAATCTACTTTAGCTGTATAGGTTAGATATTCGCTTTCACAGTGGTCCCCGCCTTCCCAGTGCAATCTTTGAATTTCATTTTCCCCTCGATTTGTCGTTCCGCCACTGCTTGAGCTGCTTCTACCACTGCAGGCTTCTGCGGACGGGAGGGGGATTACTGAGGGTCATCCGGAGAAGAAATCTTCCGGCCCCTGAGGGCGCCACCGATACACCCACGCATGCACGGACACCGCTGCTTTCTGGCCGAAACAGGACCGTTAACGCAGTAGAACAGAAAAATATATCATGGCACAAGCTCCCACTCTCATGCAGAGTTGTCCATTCATACCCAACAATTCTAGACAAAAGCATTTAAGAACGGGAAAATGAGTTTTCGACCGCAAGTTTTTTGTATGTTGTAAGTTTTCGCCATAACGATTTTACTCCCTTGCGTCTGCGGTCTCGCATTTTTTTGCTATTAACCGTTCCTGCTATCGCCAAAAGGGTTTCCCATTGGTTTTGTATTGCAGCCTTAACTGCTCGATGCCAGCGATGGAAACGCTTTCAAAGAAAGATTTTGCTGCGTATTCGAAGAATGCACCCGTATACCATGAATATTTCCATACCAGTTCCTTACAGCTTTCCGATGTTAAAAATTCCTGTATCAGAATGTTCGACATGGAAGCGGCAAGGGCACAAGCTAGCTGGATATCGAAGCGGCGGTTCCGAACTACGTACGGCGCACGTAAGGTAGGAGTGAGGGTACAGAGATGACTGTGAAGGAGGTTAAGGCACGCTCCGTTAGGCGGCCGAGAACGCATTTCTGCCCCTTTTTTTCCAAGTCCCGCAAAATTCCGCTCGCAACAGTACCTACTCAAATGGCTGACTACGTGTTTGGTTAGATTTATGGAGTAACGTCCCAAAGCGATTCAGACTATAAAGGACTCCGTAGTAGAAGCCTCCGGATAGTAGATCTAGCTCACCTCAGGAGAATACTCAGATGAAAACATGACCGATTTCCGTAGTTGGGCCAAATGCGGATTAGTTATGCTAGGCGTTCAGTTTAAAGGCGACAGCCTTTAATGGCTCATTATTCCGTCCGTAAGCCACAGTACAGGTGTCAACCATCCGGATGACGTCATCAGTGATGTAATACGCCGTAACCAAAAATCACTGAATTCACTGTTGCATAGCAGTCGAAATCATTATCTACTAATTAACCATTGACTAGTACTACTATCTAGTAATCAGTGATTAGTAATTAGATATTGATTAGTTATAATTATTTAGTAAATATTCATTGATTGGCAATGTCTAATTAGTAGTTTGTGGTTGATAAGCATTCAGTAATTAGTATTTTAGTTATCTGTCAGTAATTGGTAGTTGTATCACCATATCTTTGGTGGCGCTCGCGTCGCTGCTTACTGCGCATGCGCTTGGCGCCTTGGTGGCGCCACCGTCGCGTGGCGCTGACATTTCAGCCAACCGAGTCAGACGTCTCCTTTCATTCGCAAACAGCATTCAATCAACAACAGAAGCAGCCAAAGGGCACACACAAAGGCTTTCGCCTCCCGCAATTTAGATCGTCAAAGTGCCCTCTGAATTTTCACTTCCGTTCCAGTGTTCAGATCCAGCGTTCACGGATCGGAGTTGTTCGGATAGCGATAAGGCGTAAATGCCCGTATATGCGGAACTGGTCATTCTACTAGAATCATAGATCCCTGGTAGTCTTCCTACCACTCCTGGCGCAGTGATGCAGCGGTCAAGCGATCCGCCACTGCTCTTCTATGGCAACTGCTGCCATCGGCGGGACTTGGGTTGTCTGGATTGGGCTGAGATCCAGGTTGCTCTTCTAGAGCAGCCTCTCATGATTAAGTGAGCGGCCGCCTCACGCGGTGGTCAGGCTGCTCACCTGCCTGCCACAAAAACAGACTTCAGACAAACAGGCAGACGGGCCGACAATCACACAACGGCTATATTCTAGGTACGGCCACTATAAATCCCAGCGCACTATAAAACTCAGGCTTTACAATACCGGAACCACCCTTCACCGTTGGTGCTTTCGGGAGCAGCCCTTATCTTCCAGATCGACACAATCAAAGCTGCCGCATGGCATAGTAGGGATGAGCACGACGCATACTCACTGTCTCGACCTCCGGAAAAAAGAGACCAGAGGGCCAAGCTCTGCCAGATGCTTTCTTCTGCCAGTAATGCCAGTCCATAACCACTGCAGGATCGACTGCATTGCGTTCATATCCCTCGCTGTGTGCAGGTGATCTTGAAGTATTACTCTCCGCATCTCCTGAGCGGTCAGAGTATTGAAATCGTCGTCGTTATTTGACACCTGCGCAAAGAGGAAAAAAGCTCGCTGCTTCATCTAAACGGCACAATTGCTTCGAAAGAGAAAGCCGTCAGCTACATGCAGTGTCTGATGTCGAACGGATGCAGTGGAGGAGCGGATAATTCGTGGAAGGCATGCCGTCTGCGAGCAACTCTGCTCAATTTGGAACAAAAGTTGCAATTTGGTACAAACAGCACTGGTGTGGCGTGGAATACGAATTCGCTGGTTTTACGACCAGGTCCTCAGTACTTCGAGGTTTCGTGGTGGGCATAGCGTCCATCCCCAAAACAGAAAAACCAAGCAAGCCAGGTATTGGGAGACAGGCCGACTGGCCCAACGAACCCCCTAGGAATAGCTGGATCGTTGAAAAACTGCACGGAGAATGTGGCGTCGCGTAGATCCCGAGCTAGTTGAGAGAAAAACTGACGCCAACCAATATTTTAATTTTGCCCAACGTTTCGGGACCAACTCGGTCCCTTCTTCAAGGGCGACTAAAGTGCGCCAGCAGCAGCGGGGTGCTGCGTTCTCTCTCCCTTTGTTAACACGTGGTGCCGTCCACTAACGTACTCAGAGGGGAGCGTTCCTGGAGTTCATTCATCGCTGCCTTTGTGAGCCGGATGTTCCACTGGAGTCGCCTCTAACAGGTTTGGCTCCACGGGACGCTCACCTCCTCGAAGGCTACTGGGTGGTCGGCGCGCTCGCAGTGTTCTGCGAGAGGGTTGGATTCCGAATTCATTCCGAATTCTTACCATGACCAAAACACCTTGTCGTTTATAAAATCCCGTGCTCCAAGTTCCCGGCTTCATACGTCGGCGAAACAAAAAACCTGCATCAAAGAATAATGGAACACAAAAATGTCATCCGGCTAATGAATTCTGAATCCAACCCCCTCGCCGAACACTGCGAGCGCGCCGACCACCCAATAACCTTCGAGGAGGTCAGCGTCTTGGCCGGTTCAGATGATGCTTTCGTTCAGATCCCGAGCTCATTAGTAATCATCCTCGCGCGCAGGAGCACTCAGGTTCATCAATCATACAAGACTAACGCGTACCGGAGAATAGAGCATAAGACATACAGTGCATATATAGTGATTCCCGGATGTATCCGTCTCGTTCCACATTATCTTTCCATTAATCAGATTGCGTCCAGAAATGAAGAACGGACTATTTCGCTCATCTCCACTGAGCAGTGCATGAAACGATCCGCGGTCGCCAGCCATTGCCCATTTCCTAGTTTGATACCTAGTCTGAGAGAGATTCATTTCTTAGTCTTATTTCCTAGTGTCTAGTTTCCCAGCCCCTCCTAGTCACATAGAGTTATCCAGGATGTCCTCATGCTAAGTAAGGGGTATGTGAGCGATTATGTGAGCACGTGATCACTGTGTTCATTCTCAACATTGTGTTTCCTAAAACGAAAACTCAGTTCTGCTCCCTCTAATATTAGGCTTTTCGCATATAACACTTTTCTTCGGATGAAGCTCGAATACGCATCTATCATTTGGGATCCGCATACGAAAAAGAACATTGACTCCCTTTAAATAATTCAAAGGAAAGCAGTCAGGTTTATTTTCCACAAATACAGTAGATTTGATTCTCCCACAAAGCTAATGGCAGAAAATAATATCCCACATCTTTCAGACCGCCGCAAAATAAACCGAATTTTGTTCCTCCGTAAGATTCTTTCACGCGAGGTAAACATTCCAATACCTAACTATGTTCAACCTTCTACCACCAGACGTACACGACACACTAAGGAACACACACTGCAGGTCATCTTTGCACGAACTAATTCATTTAAGTATAGCTTCTTCCCCCGAACCATCTCCGATTCGAACATGCTCCCAGAATCCCTTTTTCAAAATAGCAATTTAAGCAACGCATTGGAAGAACATTTCCTTGGTTAAATTGTCTCATTTTGTATTTTTTAATGCTGTTGTTTTTATCTTCCCTTTGGTATCGCCGAATGACGATGTGTGTTGTTTTTTCGTTTCTTTTCTGTGTTGTTAGGTTGTTTACCCCTCCTGCTTGGGCCGCATAGGCCTGCAGTATTTTGAAATAAATAAATGAATAAATAGCGGGGAAGCCGACGGCACAGATGTCGCTTTAACTTTGTTAGCGCAATGAATACCAGAATGTGGCGAAGGCCAAAGATACCGAAGAAGTGCCTTATATTTACGTTGTTCCTTAAGCCTCGGAAATATTACCTTCACGCAGAGCAGTAACCAACCTACCATCATAGCGGTGTATTCCCCCTTCCGCCTGTATAAAGTCGTCGAGGTCCACCAGAGCCCTGTTTGAGAGAGAAAAAAAAAAACGAATTGCGGGTCAGATAGGGATCGACGCAACGGCAAAGGCGTATTAAGAAATCACGCCTGCGAAACGGGATGCTGCTTTTCATTCTGCAGATTGTGCTCATTGGAGGTAGCGCCAGTATAATGAGCCATCGAAAAGCGTCTGTGAGAGTTTGTCGTCACATCATTTTACTGCAAGCAGTATAGAGCTGACAAATATTCGATTCAGGCACGCACGCTAAACACAAGGTGTATCAGCTTTAGAATGCAGTTCACATCGATTTACCCTTAAAGCCCTTGTATTCTGTAGAACCTGTCTTTTCGTTCTTTGTCTCCATGCCCTTATCCTTATGATAGAGCTGGTCGATTTGCGTTGCTAGGCACAATGCGAACTATATGCGCTAGCAGGCCGGTTTCCACTTCGATCTGGGTGTTCAGATCCACTGTTTACGGATTGGAGTTGTATGGTCAGCGATAACGGATTAATGTCCGCATATGCGCAATTCGCCATTCTCTACATTCGTAAATCCCTGGGAGTCTTCGTACCATTCCTGGTGGAGTAGTGCCACGTTCAAGCGATGCACCACTGCCCTTCTATGGCAGGTGCTGGCATCGTTGGGACTTGGATCGCTTGGGTTTGGTTGCGTTCCAGGTTGCTCACCCAGAGCAGCCTCTCCCGATTAATCGAGCTTCTGCCTCTCACAGTGGCCAGGCTGCTCACTTACCTGCCACAAAACTGGCTTAAAGGACAACTGCAGCACTTTTCTGAGAATTTCGCGATATTCAAAGATTCAAATCTATATAGGCTGTAGGTAAAGTGTGCCAAATATTTTTGCACTAGCATTTAAAATAGCGACGTAATCGACGATTGAATTTTGCGCTTCTTCTCAAAGCACCAAAGCGGTGCAGAGAAATTCAGCGTGACGTCACGGGAGGCATGAATTCAAATTACCACTGTCATCAGCCACACCCTGCCCTGACTCGTTAGACGCTGCCAAACAACTCTTGGCAGGGTTTTCCTTCTGTGGCGTTGGTTTTTTTTCCTTCAAAGCAGGAGTTTGTGCGTTGGAAATGTACCGATACCTTCGATGACGTCATCATGCACCCCCCCCCCCCACCCCATTTGGCGATTTGCGCTGCGGAGAAGCTTGAAGAGCGTCCGGATTTTAATCGGCGATTACTTCACAATATCAAGAGCCAGCCCAAAAAGACTTCGTATGCTTTACCTGCAAGTTTCACTCATTCGACGCTCTTAAGCTCGTTGATTTCTAAAACCTATGCAGTTTCCCTTTAAGGGAAACAGACAGGCGGACAGACAGACACACAACGGCTAAATGTGGGGAATGGCCACCATAAGTGCTAGAGCACTAAACAGAACTGCAGGGGCCACTTTGACGATCTAAAGTGCGCGAGGCGAAAGCCTTTACACGCAACTTTGGCCACACGGCCGTTGGCACACAGGAGGCGGCTATGGGGCAACTTGGTTTGGCTAGCCATGACTAATTTGGTCATGCTAACTAGTCTTGATTGGTCAATGACGAACTAGTCATGACTGGTTAATGACTGGCTAGTCATGAATGACAAACCAGTCATTACCCATAATAACTAGTCATCACTGGTTGATGACTAACTAGTAATGATTGATTGATTGATTGATTAAAAACATCTTTATTTGTTCAGTATTCTCAGTAATGACTAATCAGTCATTAATCATGATTACCCATGATTAATGACTAATAACTAACCAGTCATGATTAGTCATGACTGGTTAATGGCTAACTAGACATGACTAACCAATCATAACTAGTCATGAGTGATTAATGACTAACTAATGACTAGCCAGTCATGACTGGTTATTCATCACTAGTTAGTCATTAACCAATCATGACTAACTAGTCATGAGTGATTAATGACTAGTTCAAATGCCAAATGAGTACATGGCTTCAAATGCCAAAGACCTTTTTTTAAGCAGTGAGGGCGAAACGCGGACACATCTGCCGACATGGCTGCCGACACGGCTGCTAAACACAGTTAAAGGCTTTCGCCTTAAAACTCCGCAACTTACACTACCAGAACCGCCATTCGCCGTCGGCTCTTTCGGAAGCAGCCCTTATCTTCGGCACTGACAACAGTAAAAGCTGCCATATGGCATAGCAGGGATGAGCTTGATGCATACTCACTCGTCTTGACCTCCGGCAAAAAGAGACCGGAGGCAAAGCTCTGCCAGATGCTTTCTTCTGTCAGTAATGCCAGCCCATAAGCACTGCAGGATCAACTGCATTACGTTCGTATCCCTCGCTGTGTGCAGGTGATCTTGAAGTATTACTCTCCGCATCTCCTGAGCGGTCAGAGTATTGAACTCGTCGTCGTTATTCGACACCTGGGCAAAGAGGAGAAAAGCTGGCTTCTTCATCTAAACGGCACAATTATGTCGAAAGAGAAAGCCGTCAGCTACATGAGGCGTCTACTGTCTGGCGGATGAAGTGAAGGAGTGAATAATTCGTGCAAGGCATTTCCGCCTGCGATCAACTCTGCCCCCTCTGCAACAAAAATGGCGATATTTTACAAAGTAGGACTCGTGTGGCATGAAATACGAATTCGCTGGTTTTTAGGATAAAGTCCTCACCAAAAAGGAACTGTTTTAGCTGCGGATATACAGGCAAAAAAGATTGCCATCGGTCCAGAAGTTTTCGTGCGCTAACAAAATGAAATCCCCGGGAAGTTAAGCGTCCCTTCATATAAACGTTCGCAGTAGGCACGTTTCTCAGGGGGTATGATCATTGCTATAAAGGTGGGATTCCATTTTGTCACACAAAATGTTTTCATAACTCATTCATTCATACCTAGAACTTGTGTTAGCTGGAATCACCTCCCACTTGAAATCGCTTTTATAACAGATACTAAATGACGCTTTTAATAATCCCATTTTTTTTCTGAATGTGCATATGATTTTCACTGTATAAACTCTGCTCTTACTGTATGAACAAATTGTTTTAATGCATCCCCGCTGCAAATATAAACGCCATTTTCTTCCTTGTGTTTTTCGCCTATTTCTGCGTACTTGTACTTTCCTTTCTCTTTTAGTTGTTTATATTGTATTTTTATATCTATCCCCACTATTCTCTGTAATGCCCTCAGGCCCTGACTGAGGGTACAAAAATGAATTCCTGGGGAAATCAACTTCAGAAAAAAAGCCACTCAACGGGTGGCTAAGGAGTCGTGATCACTCTTGGCTCAATCTGGTAAGGAATATTTGCTGGGGAGTTTGTTGCAAGCGAAGTCACTAGAAATAGAACTGGTTATGTTGGTTCTGGAGCTAATCCTCCGCAGGAGGCTTGCTCACAAGACAAACTCCAGGTGCAGTCCCTGAAGCTTCTATGCACGGATTTCGTCGATTACGATTGTCCTTCTGCCGCACTGTTCGACCGCTGCCGTCTCCAGGACCCATCCGGTCCCTCTGCCATGCCCGATGAGGTTCTTACCTGATCTAGTTCTCATGTACCTGGCTGCATCTTCAGCGACAGCACTGTCGCCTTCTTAACGGCAAGGTGGTGGTAGGCGCCGATGCATGCGTCGCCATAAAGGTTCTCCTTGACCACTTTTCCGCACAGCCTCCCTAGGCTCTCAATCTGCGTCATCAGAAGGAAGCGCGGCACAATGAAATCAACGCAGATCAGGAGTTCCCTGAACGATGCGAAACGTGTGCGAAAAATCAAGTTCAGAAAAAAAGCCACTCCAAGGGTGGCTAAGGAGTCACGATAACTTTTGGCTCGATCTGGTAAGGAATATTTGCTGCTGCTCATTAAAATTAAAAAATTACGAGGAACTTTACCGGCTAAAGTGGTGAAAGGCACAATCCTGAGTGTTGCACTCTGCTACGCGATTGTTCACTTCACATTCTGCACGTGCATTAATTGACTGTCAATTAATAACGCTTAATATTTGCCTTTAGGAGTGGACCGCGACAGCGTGTTGTAGCGCTGCCAGGGATTCCACGGAACCCCACCACCCTTTCGGCGCGATGAGAGCAACGCTTTTTGAGGAAAGGAAATGGCGCTGTTAATTCTCTGTCACCTCGGCGGACACCTGAACCGCACCGTACAAGAAGGGTCTGTCATCTCGATGGACACCTGAACCGCACCGTGCAGGAAGGGAAGTGGAGTGAAAGAAGAGGGAGAAAGAGGGGCCGTAATGAGAGAAAATGCAAATTGTATTTGAGGAAAGGAAATTACGCAGTGACTGTCTCGCATATACCGGCGGACACCAGTCGAAAATTGTATTTAAGGAAACGAAATTACGCAGTAACTGTCTCACATATTTCGGAGAACACCGGTCAAAATTCGCGCGCAGTGACGTCACGACCATTCCGACCAATCTGAAACGCGGACAAATTTGCTAACACGTCTTGGTCACGACGCTATGAGCCATTGAAGGCTTTCGCCTTAAAAGAGTCTTTAGGGCTGTGACTTGTACAGTTGCATTAAAGTAAGCTTTTCTGCATCCCAGGTCAGAACGAGCGATTTAAGAGGGCAAAATGACTTATCCACTAGGAATGGCACGAAAACTTCGCTGTATTCGCATTAAGACACCGTGCACACAGCAGGCCTCTGTGCAATGCCGGAGTGAAGTATTCAGCCGTCGGCGTCGTAGTTGTAGTTCGGCGCCGCGCGTCGGAAGAAATTTATCATGCCAACCGTCTGCCGCACAATGATCTCGATGCTGTCATAGGATTCAGCGCTTTGTGCAGCATAAACGTACTAGTCAAGTTAGAATACCTAACAGCAGGAATTCCAACTAGTGACTTATAAACAAAGGGAGGGGGAGGGGGCGATGTGTGAGACAGTTGCTGCGTCATTTCCTTTTCTCAAATCTAATTTTGAGTTCCTTGGTTAGGACCCCTTTTCTCTCTTCATTCACTCCCACCTTCCTCCCTTTCCTTATGGCACGGTTCCTGAGTTGCATAAGTTATAGCCTTGTTAACCCGACGTCTTTAAGACCGCGTTTAGTAGGAGCTGGAGACAGTGTCAGCGTTGCTGTCACTGTCGAGTCAGTCTGCTGCCGTATCCCAATATCATTGGCGTAATCAATCTAATCACAAGTTACAGGCCCAGTTTTTTTGCCCCCAGGTCTCTCATGCCACCCTTGACTTGCTGACCAGCAACTGGACCCGTGTAAGCAGCCGCGCACTGTCGGCGCCGGGCTCGACGCTGTGTTGCTTAAAATGTCGCCAACTCACCTTATATTCTTCCGAAAACTCCAACGCCTCATAAACGCCATGTCCCCCGATACGATGACGAAGGGGTGCGTCGGAGGCGTGTTCAATGAGCAGGTGCTCCCAAATCGCTTAGCCGCACCTGGGCTATCCCTGCACTTCGAGAGCAGCTTCCAGCACTAGGAGAACCTGCAGCCTGTGAGGAAGCGAGAGACAGACGGTAGGTTCCAGGACTCCTCGCCGAAAATAGAGGCAAAGTAGTTCTGCTTGTCTGCTTTAACACAACACGCAATTCTCGACAAAAGAAAGTACAAAATACCGCGTATACGTCGAACTTCATGAGTTTTTCCGGCTGTGCTGCAGAAGTACACGCAGTGAATGCGACCACGTGTTAATATGGATGAGCTCAGAACCTCATCCATATTAACAGAAGCAGCTCTTCAGTTTACAAGCTACTGTCGTTGCCTGGCCGACGTAGGTTAACAAAAGGCTACGCTAACCACACATTGTCCGTTATTCCTCCTCCAAGACCCCTCATCACGTCTGCCACAAAATTCGCTAATCGGTTCTCAAACATGAGACTCGGATTTTGCTAGCTGACGTACGAATACGTCGTGCAACGTGCTAGCTGACGTACAACGTACGAAGGAATTGACAGCAATAGACGAACGGCATGAAGCAAACGAACCTTTATTCTCAGAAAGTTAACTGATGACAAAACAATTTGAATGCTTTAGAACTTAAGCACAGCATTGGTGCAAATTCATCATGCCAAACGGTTTGCTTTCTAGTCGTGTATCAGGAACCCTATGGCACCTCTGAATACACCTAACGATCAAAAGAATTCACCCTCAGTTATAAGAGAGATTTTGGCCTTTTAACTTCACCGCAAGTTTTCAGCTGCCCACCTGAAATAAAAATCGTTTGGCTTAATGACATTAGACCAACGCTGTACACTTCTCATTGGCCGCATTCTCGTCTCTTCGAAAGAGCGTTTAATTCGTCTGAGAGGTCAAGGTAAAAACAATAAATGAAGGAGAGGAAAAGTAGCAGAGACAAAGGCAGCAAGGGCGAAAGAGTGTCACAATTCTTGTTGGAAGAAGGAAGCAGAGACGCAACTGCCTGTCAAAGACACTCACAACCAACTGCGCGCTTTATTGCCTCCGTCAGAAATCAAGGCAGTCCCCAGGCTGTTCACTGCTGCACATTCTCTTCTGCCTGTAGAGGGCGCAATAGGAAGCTTTAACTGAAACGGAAATGGCGCAGTATCTGTCTCACACATCCCGGTGGACACCTGAACCGCGCCGTAAGGGAAGGGAGGAAGGTGGGAGTGAAAGAAAGAAATCTCACTCCGGATTCCACCTGAGGTTCCGAGCAGTGCGGACGTGCTCCGCATGGCCTCTGGCCTCGTGTCCATTTTTTGGCAAATTTCATTGACTGCTGTTCCCGTGAATTGTGCAAAGGATTCGGAAAGGTCCTCCATGCCAGCCGATACCGGATTTCGCCAGGTACGACCACTGCTTGCCCATTTTGCGGGACTTCAAGTGCAAGTGTCAACACTTGGTGAACCGCGTTTGGCCTAACGCTAGGCCGAACGCCGGTTCCGTGCCGGTGGGACCCGCTCGCCACGCGGACCACCCATAACGATCGCATCATGGAATATGCCGTAGAAGGCGAAGACATTACTCCGGCTAAGCTTGCCGAAGGAGGATGGAAGACCGTTCTCAACCTGCAAGAACGCTACCGGCGCCCCGGAGCGAAGAACGCCATTCATGGGAACGCAGACCCGACGAACGCGCCGGCGACGCCGGGGAAGGAACACGGCACCGCTACCGGCGTTCCCCGTAACGAAGGCAAGTCCAACTCCGCTCTTCGGAAAAAACCACCCGCCCGACGTAGGCAGGCACCGCTGCCACGTCTACCAGCAAACGACTACAAAGTCGTCGTCAGGCCGCGAGGCATGGACTTGCGCACCGTCGCGCCGCGCCACATTCTCAGAGTTACCTGCGTAGCGTTCGACCTACCGCTTGAAGAGGTGGTGACTAAAGACAGCCTTCGTGTTAACACCATTAACAACACATTCACTATTAGCACACCGAACAAGCTCAGGGCTTCGGTGTACAGCAATCAGAGACTGCTCAAGATGGGCGACAAAGAGTACGAAGTGTCATCGTACGTGTCGGCGCCGGACGACTCCACGCGAGGCGTCATTTATTATGCATACGATGGCGGGACACCTGATGAGGTCCGACAGGGATTCCTGAAGCGCAACCACGGGATTCCGGTGGTGGATGCTCGCCGCCTCGGACAATCAATGTCTATCCTGGTGACTTTCGCCGGCAAGAAGGCTCCAGACACCATCTACTATTGGGAGAGTCCTTTCCGTGTGCACCCGTACAGGGAGCAGGTCGAAACCTGTTTCAACTGCAGAAGAGTCGGTCATCGGGCAGACGTCTGCTACAGACCCAGGAACCAGCTGTGCAGCAGATGCTGCGAAGAACACCCTCCCCCAGCCGAGGGGGAAGAGCACACCTGCACGCCAAAGTGCATTGTGTGCAAAGGCGCCCATAACACCGGCAGCAGGAACTGCAAGCATCGCTTCGTCGACCGCCGCCCCCGATACAACCAAGAACAAAAGAAAGCGACCAGCGAAGAAAGCGACCAGCAGTCCGGACACAAGTCGCGTTCCAGAGACAAGGCCGGCAACTGATCGTCCAGCCAGTGTCGTGGCAGCAATTCCCGCGACAGATCCACCTCCTTCCCACCACTGTCGTCGAGCCAGGGTGCCAGTTCGAGGCAGGGGAGCAAGGACAGACGGAGGAGTGCGAGCAGGAGCAGGAGTGGAAGCTGCTCGACAAAGCAGGTGAGCTGGCCGGATACGGCCTCCCATAACTACACCGCTCGCGAGAAGGAGCTCCTAGCTAAAATACAGTCCAGAGACGAAACCATTGCGCAAATGCAGCGAGAGATGGCCGAAATGAAAAGGCTGTTTAAATCGCTACAGCCCCCCGCAACAGCCATGCCGAACGCATCTCGCACGCCCCCCTCTCCCGCGCTCAGCGCTACACCTTCCACCAGTAATGCGATGGAGACGGATAGCCGCATTAACCTCCGCATTAACCTCAAAAGGCCGGCTTCTTCAGACGAGGGCTCCGAATCGAAACGCGCTGCGGAAGCGTCCAAAGAGGACAACCGGCAACCGACAATCAAACCTAAGGCTTCAGACAAGATAAGAGCCGAAGTGAATGCCCTCGAGAACAAATTTAGCGGTCTCGAGGAAAAAGTTAACCATCTTACGAGGGAAGTAGCCCACCTGGGTACAAACATCGCTGCATTTTTCCATCAAGTAGTAGAGCGCCTCGCGGCCTTGGAGGCAAGCCGTAACGTTATGCCACCAGCCGCGACCTTGCCCGTAATAATCCCTCCCATATCCCACCATGGCCCCTCGCCAACAAATTGAGGTATGGCAATGGAACTGCAGGGGACTCCGCAACAAACGGGGAAACCTGCAGTTTCACATCCAAAACCTAGGTAGACAACCGGACGTGATAGCCCTTAAAGAAGCTAGCGGCCCGGCGAAATTACCAGGCTATAAATCATTCATTCCACCCTCAAACTCAGTGACGATGACGACGACCCCGTTTACGGCTACCTTTGTGCATCGCAACATTACGGCTATACAACACACTATAGACAGTTGTAACGAACAATACACGTTACTAGAAATTGTGCCGAGGAAAAAGGGAGACGCCAATCTCTTTATTCTGAACTTATACAGTTCCCCAAAAGACAAAGGGTCAGGAATTCTAGACCTACTGCTTAAAGCCACGCGCCTGGCCGCCAGGACACAACTCCTTGTGGTAGGCGACTTTAACGCCCAACATTCGGCTTGGGGCTATCGCAAAAACAACCCCAAGGGCACCAAGCTGTGGCAAACGATCCAAAACCTGGGCCTCACAATTCTTAACGATCCCCAAGAAAACACGCGGGTCGGAAATAGCGTTAGCGTAGATACCTCACCGGATCTCACACTATCCAAAAACATTCGCGACGCCCGCTGGTCGAACACGAAACAAACGCTGGGAAGCGACCATTATATAATATCCACGACATTTGACACGAAACTGCACAAACTGCACCTCATGCGCACTCGCATTACCGACTGGGATAGGTTCAGGCGCTTACGAGAGCAGACTGCCCCCGGCCAGATCAACAACCTAAGGGAGTGGATCGCTGCACTCAAAGACGATGTCAAGACCACTACGGTCGAGACGCCTATTGAGGAGCCGCATCAAACGACCGACTCTAAACTCCTACACATGTGGGAAGCGCACGCCAGCCTGCTGAATCGCTGGAAGAAACAGAGACACAACAGAAACTTACGGAATTTTTAAAATTTCACCAGCGCTGCGACTAGGAACAAGAACAGAGAAGGAAGACAAGGACAAGCGCTAGCGCTTGTCCTTGTCTTCCTTCTCTGTTCTTGTTCCTAGTCGCAGCGCTGGTGAAATTTTAAAGATGTACCAACTAGCTCAAACCACCATTTTGCTCCAAACTTACGGAAGCGTATTGCGCAACTCGAGTGCCAAATCGAAAAATACAACTACAAGAACAAGAATGGGGCCAAATTTGTGATAATATGAATGGGAAGATGGGACGCAAAAAGATATGGCTCTTGCTCCGCCACCTGCTCGACCCAACACACACAAAATCCACAACGCGAGACCACCTCACGAAACTAATTCACCAGTATCAGGGTACAGACACAGAGCTATTCGCCGAACTGCAAAAACGCTACCTGAACACGTCGCATACGGACCCCCTACCCGCATACGAGGGCCTCCCCAATGAGACCCTGGACGCAGACATAGTGGACGCCGAGGTCTGGTTTGCTCTGGGTCAGCTCCGTACCACCTCCGCAGCGGGACCGGACGGCGTGTCGAACAAGACGCTCAGAAACCTGGACCCTAAGTCTGTCGCGGCTCTGACAGACCTAATGAACACCTACTGGAGGGAAGGCGAGATCCCCCAGGAATGGAGGCATGCACGGGTGACCTTCATCCCCAAACCGGGAAAGAAACTCTCGATCGAGAATCTGCGGCCATCTCCCTCACGTCTTGCATCGGAAAACTTATGGAGCATGTCATCCTTAACCGACTGCAAAATTACGCGGAAGATCGCGACCTACTTCCTCCCACAATGTTTGGCTTTAGGGCTAGCTTATCCACGCAGGACGTGATGCTCCAGCTTAAGATGGAGGTGCTCGACCCTCCACGCGGAACTGGGACGAAGGCAGTGCTCGGGCTAGACCTGAACAAGGCCTTCGATAACGTTTCGCATGAGGCCATTCTCACGAACCTCTCTAAAATATACCCGGGAGAACGGACATTCAATTACGTCCGCTCATTCCTATCCGAGCGGACCGCAGAGCTTGTGTTAGGTGGCCTCAAATCGGAGCCCATTCCTCTTGGCAGCCGAGGCACGCCACAAGGCTCGGTGCTCTCGCCTTTCCTCTTTAACTTTGCACTTATAATAAGGGAGTAATTACTCATTGACATCCACCCGAGCGCAGCCATACGGCCACAAAGGAAAGCTGTACAGCTTTCTCAGAAACTTCGTAGTTAAAGAAAAATTCGTCCTGGTCCGGGGTTCGAACCCGGGACCACCGCTACACCGGAGCAGTCGCTCTACCAATTGGGCTAACCGGGACGGCAAGCTTATAGTAGGGCGAGATCGAATTGATCAATATCTCGAAGTGGGAACAGTGTTGGTCAAATGGATGCCAATGAGTAATTACTCATTGTAAACATAAATACCCGAATTTCACGAGGGACGGGCTAATCTCATTTCATGACATCACCCATCACTTTAGGCTGGAGAGGCGCGCATATCCCCCTCCCCACAAGTCGTTAACAAAAGCGCAGGAAGTCACCTGGCGCCATCTTCAAACACGCTCCCTTCTCAATCCGGCTCTGCTTGCCCTCATGTACCCTGGCCAGTACGATCCAAACTGCCATAAATGTGGTGCAAAGGCCACCTACGACCACATTCTGTGGACTTGCGCAGATGATCCGCCTCCGGCGGAGTTGATACAGCTCCCTTCTCCCGAGCGGTGGGAGGCCGTGCTGGTCAGCTCGGACCCCAAGCTCCAAGTGCGGGCAATCGAGCGGGCCAACGAGGTCGCCGCTAGCCATGGGCTAGCAGCGGCCATCTAGTACGTGCCTCCGCAACCTGCTATCGACGCAATAAATGTTTTACAATCTAATTTCACTCCCACTGGCGATCTTTAACCTGCACTAACATCGCACAGCACCCGGGCGCCGTTTGCGTTCCGCTTCCATCGAAACGCGGCCACCGCGGCAGGGTTCGAACCCGTGTAGTCCGGCTAGGTAGACGAGCGCCTCAACCGCTGAGCCACTGCAGCGGGTCAAACACGAAGTGTAAGCAATAAGGCCTGCCCTATTCTGCATCAACAGACAGAGAGACAAAGCTAAAGGAGTTGTTAGTGCCACAAGCGTGCACAGGCCTGTCTATAAGGGGGAGGGAGCACAATGGCAGCGCCCATTTACTTCTTCTGTGCAGCAAAGAACAGTGTGGTACAAAACTGCACACCCCTTCATGTCTATCAGGGAGACCTCTGCCCCGCCCCCCCGCCCCCCCTCGATCTGTGTACGTCTATGCTGTGCCACAAAACCGGAGTAGACCCAAGTTGACCTCGGCCGATTGAGAATACCTCTAGGAAGAAAACAAAAAAATTCAAGGGGCATTTTGGCTCCCTAAAGTGCTGCAAGGCGAAAGCCTTTCCTTGCGCACTGGTTTGCATTGACGTTTTTTTCGTCTTTTATTTTTTTTTCATTTTGATTTTTTTTAACTTCACTTCAGGGAAGCGAGGAATATGAGACTGAACGAAGACACCGTACGCACTAGACGCGCGTTTGTTCATTCGAAACCATCGAGCATGCATGACGGAGTGGTTAGCGTGCTCGTCTCGCATTGCGTAGACCCTGGTTCGATTTCCCAACTCCACCAGTTTGCTACTCGGTTTTATTTATTTATTTCACTTCGAGCATGACTATACCATCCCTTTAATTGGTTGCATGGTTACTAGCCAAAGTGCAATTGGCCCCGTTCGAAATTCGCGGACTGTGACGTCACGACCATTTCGACCAATTAAAAAGCGTGACATTTCTGTCGACACTCCTGCTCACAACGATAAGGCATTAAAGGCTTCCGCCTTATTATCAAGACCCGGACACAAACCTCTAGGTAAGTTCGTCCCAGACTTAGTCAAAACTGCCGGATCCCTCCACTACAGCGCCCCTCACAGCCCGAGTCACCTTGGGACGCTAAACCCCATGAATAAGAACTATTAGTGCAGCGTTCTCGCGACGCTTCCATGAGTGTCTCGACACAGAGACCATTGCATGCTTCAAGTGCACGAGGAACATCGGCCGTGCGGCCACATACCTGTTGCCCCGTTCCCACTTCTGGCAGCTCCATCGTCGTGGTCACGGCCCTAGCAGCGAATGCCCGCTGAGCTGCACGCCTCATCTCGAGTAGCTCGGACATCTCGCTAAAGCCGCGCAGTCATTTGAAAACCGGGACGCCTTGGTGGGTAGGCAACGCGCCTGCCGTCGCTGGCACGCTCGGAGAGATCCGGATGGGAGGACCTGCTCGTGGTGCTGCGGCAGGAAGGGCTCACCTCGGCCGCCCCTGCGTTCCCGTCTCTGACCGCGCCGTCGGCAGGTACGGCCATCGCTGTGGAGCTGTGGTCAAAGTGCCCGAGTGAGATCACGACTGAGCTGCTTCTGAAGCTTCGGCTGCTGCTGCCCGGTCTGCACGCCCGGTTCGCGCGCGCCATTGCTGCCGCTGCGGCGGTGTCGCATGCCACATTCGGCCCAAAAGATGCGGGTTCGATCCCGGCCGCGGCGGCAGAATTTCTTTGGAGGAAATTCTAGAGGCCCGTGTTGTGTGCGATGCCAGTGCACGTTCAAGAACCCCAGGTGGTCGAAATTTCCGGAGCCCTTCACTACGGCGTCTCTCATAGCTTGAGTCGCTTTGGGACGTTAAACTCCATAAACCGAACTAAACCAAGCCACATTCGGAACGCCGCGTGCATTGCTGTTGTTGTTGTTGCCTTGGTGGCATGGCACATACCCACGACGCAGGATTGGCCAGGGTAGAGTGAGGAGAGCCCAAAGAAGGTAAATTGGTGCCAAGCTAATTTATTAACCTTTGCTGCCAAACTAATGATTTAACTTTGTGTAAGAATTCTGAGGAATTAAAGATGGAATTATAGATTTTAAAAAATAATGAAAAAATGGATTGGGAGCAAAAAAAATTGATTGGACCGCGTGCATTATCCGCTCTCCTGCGACGCGACCAGCTTCGTTTTCGTTAGTGTTAACGGCCGGTGCACGTGATCGCCAAATTGTGGGCATACGGGAATACCTAAGCTGCGAAGGTGAATGCTGTTTTATGGGGGTCTAACATCCCAAAGCGACCGAGGCCACGATGGACGCCGTAGTGAAGGGCTCCGGAAATTTCGACCACCTGCGGTTCTTTAACGTGCACTGACATGGCACAGTACACGGGCCTCTGAAAAAAAAATGAAAAATGTGTTCTGAGGAAAGGAAAAGAAATGGTTTAGTTTGGTTTATGGGGTTTAACGTCCCAAAGCGACTAAGGCTATGTGACACGCCGTAGTGGAGGGCTCCGGGAATTTCGACCACCTGGGGTTCTTTAACATAAAGAAATGATGCAGCAACTGCCTATCTCGGTGGACACCCGAAACGCTCCGTAACAGAAGGGATAGAGGAGGGAGTAAAAGCCTGACATCGCACAGCACATACATGGGCGCCTCGCGCTTTTTGCGTTTCGCCGCCATCGAAACGCCGCCGTCGCAGTCGGGTTCGAACCCGGGTATTCCGACCCAGTAGAAAACACCTTACAACCACTGAGCCACCGCGGAGGGTCGCTGGAATAAATTCGACCGCCACGGCCGGGATCGAACCCGCGTCTGTCATTCTTATCACGCTCCTAAAATTTTGAACCTTCAAGACTTATCTGGCCTCCAAATCGTGACAGCAGCAGTCGACTACATTGTGGACAGTCCCATGCACAACGCATGACACCAATTGCGTCCGAAAAGCGTTGGCGTAGCTCATGAAGTAAATAATAGTAGTAGGTCCTCCTTGCGGCCTCGGTACTGTTCTGCTACGTTTGCTTTTCGTTTCACTGACTCGTCACTCGAAAAGCTTAAGGAAACGCTTGATGGTTCGAGACTCGAGTCCGAAAACGCAGCCTGAAACTTGCGAACGAAATTACTGAAACGCTTGCTCCTGTGAATCTCCATCGTTGTCGGCTTTCCGAAGAGGCCCACGGTGATCTGGAACGCCGTAAATTCTAGTGACCCGCGTACTGTGCGATGACAGTGCACGTTAAAGAACCCCAGGTAGTCGAAATTACTGGAACCCTTCACTGCGGCGTCCCTCATAGCCGGAGTCGCTTTAGAAATTTATACCCCGATAAACAAACCATATCTCGGTTTTGAGGAAAGAAAAACGGGCATAGCTAGTTTGTCGGCGGACGCCTCAAGCGCGTCGCGAACACCGACTAAAACACTGTTACCAAGCTTTCAGTCGGCGTTCGTGGAGCGCTTGAGGTGTCCACCGACAAAGTGAACAAGCTATACGCCTTTCCTCATCGCTAAACTCATTCTAATAGCCGCGGTGTAAAACATCTCGGTTTTGAGAAATAGACTAGTTCACTTTGTCGGTGAACGCCTCAAGCGCACCACGAATGCCGCCTAAAACACTGTTACCGCCGAGAGATGCGGGCTCGATCACGGCCGTGGCGGTCGTATTTCGATGGAGGCGAAATTCTAGGGGCCCGCGTACTCTGCGATGTCAGTGCTCGTAAAAAGACCCAGGGTCGAAATTTCCGGAGCCCTTCACTCATAGCGGAGTCGCTTTATGACGTTAAACGCCCCTAAACAATAAACCTCACGGTTTTTATAAAAGGGAAGGTACATAGCTAGTTGGTCGGTGGACGCCTCAAGCGTGTCGCGAACGCCGACTAAAACGCTGGGTTACCAAGCTTTCGGTCGGCGTTCGTGGAGCGATTGAGGTGTCCACCGACAAAGTGAACTAGCTACGCGCCTTTCCTTTTCGCAAAACCCAGTCTAATAGTCACGGTGCAAAACACCTATCTCGGTTTTGGGAAAAGGAAATGCCCCTAGTTCACATTGTCCGTGAACGCCTCAAGCGCACCACGAACGCCGACTAAAACACTGTTACCCCGAAAGACGCGGGTTCGATCCCGGCCGTAGCAGAAGAATTTCAATGGAGGCGAAATTCTAGAGGCCCGTGTACTGTGCGATGTCTGTGCACATTAAAGAACCCCAGGTGGTCCAAATTTCCGGAGCCCTTCACTACAGCGTCCCTCATAGCCTGAGTCGTTTTGGGACGCCTAACCTCCATAAGCCATGAAACAGTTACCAAACTTTTAGTCAGCGTTCATGGTTCGCTTGACGTGGACCTAGCTATGCTCTTTTCCTTATCTCAAAACCGAGAGAGGTTTTAGATTGCGCAGCCCCGGCTTCGGACTGACATCGAAGAAATCCGTGATTGCAGCTGCAAGTGCTACGCACCAAAAATTCTCTCACCTGTCCCACAAAAGCAGACCGCCCTTCGCCATCTCCTTCGAAGGCCTCGATGCGTCCGAAAGTCGGTATTTCTCCGCCCTCGTCACCAACTTGCAACGCTTGTCGGAAGAACGATACAGAAACGCGGCTGCACGACAATGCCGCTCGCAACCAACTGCGTTTTTATTGCTTCCAGCAAAGCCCTAAGTACCCTCCAGGCATTTCACTGGCACACACCCACAAGATTCTGCCTGTAGAGGGTGCTAGGAAGCTGCTAACATAGCGCTGATGAAAGCATCCGTTTTTTGATGATGATGATGTCCTCAGGCTTAATGGCCAGGGTGCAAAGCAGATCCGTTTTTCACTGAAAGAGTCTCTTTCTTTTTTCACTCCCACCTTCCTTCCTTCCCTTACGGCGTGGTTCAGGTATCCATTGAGATGCGTGATACTGCGCCATTTCCTGTCCTCAAAACCACCCAACCCAACGAACACCGACGCCCTAACGGACGTAAGAGGGGAAGGCTTTCTAACAGCACGTGTCCGCTACTAGATGCGGAGCAGATTTTTTTTTTTTTTTGAGGAAAGGAAATTACGCAGTAACTGTCTCACATCTCGATGGACACCCGAATCGCGCCGCAAGGGAGGGAATAAAGGAGGGAGTGAAAGAAGAAAGGAAGAAAGAGGTGCCGTAGTGGAGGTCTCCGGAGTAATTTCGACCACCTGTGAATCTTTAACGTGCACTCACATTCAAAAGTTTTGGTTTTGTGGGGTTCAACGTGCCAAAGCGACTCAGACTTTGAGGGTCGCCGTACTGAAGTGCTCCGGAATGTTCCCCCGCCAGCGGTTTTTCGACGTGCTCTGAAATCGCACAGTACACAGGCCTCTAGCATTTTGCCTCCATCCAAATACGACCACGCATGCGAAACGGTCTGAGAGAAGATTTTGGCTGAAAAACTGATAGCTCACCGCGCTGCCAGGACTAACCTGCGTGCTAAGATATTCTGGGTGGAGGGTGGGGATGTGTATGGACCGGTTGTGTCAGTGGTGGTTGTAGAGAGGCAAGGGTGGGGAAAGAAGGCTGCTGTGGAGCCCGCGGTTTCCGTGAGACAGGCGTCTGTGTCGGCCACCGCCGCAGCGTCCAAGGGTGGCTTGTGGTTGTATGCGTGTGCTTTGGCGGCGGACTGCGTGTGTGTGCTGACATGTTGCGTGCAATGAGTCCGAGGCGGAGGTTAGGGGTTGTAGAAAGACATCTACCCCCCTAACCTCCGCCTCGCACCCATTCCACGCAACATGTCCGCCCACACACACGCAGGCCGCCGCCAAGCACACGCATACAACCACAAGCCACCCTTGGACTCTGCGGCGGTGGCCTACACAGACGCCTGTCTCACGGAAACCGCAGGCTCCACAGCAGCCTTCTTCCTCCACCCTTGCCTCTCTACAACCAGCACTCACAACACCGGTCTATACACCTCCCCACCCTCCACGCTCGCCCTATAAATACACGAGATTGCCGATGCCATCACACACTTTGCCACCCTATCGCCCGCCCCCGCATATGTTGTCTATACAGACCCGCAGGCAGCTCTGCGTGCCTTCCATGAAAAAGCCCTTCCTTTCCCTACCCGATCGGGCTTAGACGCCACCCCCATAGCATTAAGCCCACGACCGGTGACCCTTCGGTGGATCCCTAGTCCCATGGGCATCCAAGGCAATGAGCTGGCTCACCAGGTTGCCTGCGATACTATACACCGGGTGCCGGGGATCGCATGGACGAGCCCACGGACGGAGCAGGCGGTCAGGGCTTACAGACAGACTGTCGACGAATACTACACGAAACAAAAATTGAACTTAGCTGATTTACCACCACCACACCTGTCCTTATCCATCCATGAAGCTCGCATTCTTCGCCGAATACAGTTTAATCTCCTACGTACACCAGCCAACCTTTAGAGCGGACGGGATCACGAAGACGGCACTACGAAATCTGGACACCCCCTCTATCGAAGCCTTCACAGGCTATTTCAATTAGTGCTGGCAAAACGGTTCCCTACCTCCTCAGTGGAAAACATCGAAAGTTGTATTTCTGCCCAAGCCAGGCAAGCCGCCTCACCATACTAATCTCCGACCCATCTCTCATACTTCATGTGTAGGCAAGCTGTTCGAGCATGTCATTCAGATGCGACTCAGTATTTACTTGGAGGATAATGACCTCCTCTCAAACAGCATCTTTGGTTTTAGACCAGGATTGGCAGCGCACATATGTATTCCTCCACTCCAACATCAGATACTGGAACCCAAAACAAAGGATACGAAAGCCATATTAGGAGTCGACTTCAATAAAGCCTTTGATCACGTTACCCACGCGACTTTCCTAACGAACCTCCAATCCCTCGAAGTTGGACAACGGATGTACAACTACATTCACGATTTCCTCAGTAACCGTACAGCCCATCTCTCATTCGGACCGCATTCCTTAAGCGACATCACCATCGGTTCCCGAGGCACCCCACAGGGAGCGGTCCTCTCCCGGAATCTCTAACATAGCCATGATGGGATTACCTAAATTAGTCAATTCGATAACAAACCTACACTTCAGCTTCTATGCCAATGACATTACACTCTGGACATGCCGAGGTAGCGACGCGAAGATAGAACACCGCTTACAAACAGCACTAAATATCATTTGCACGTATTATCAGCGTCAATTGAAACGCGAACAAGCCAATTGAAACGCGAACAGCACAGCTCGCAGATATTCTACTAGGGAGGCAAAATATATGAGCAGTTGATTTTCTCGTCGAAGCCGAAAAGACCGCTCTTCTGAAATGGTAATAGCCCACGCCTGTATTTCACCTCCAGCCTCTGATATGCTTTATTTTTTGTGCTCGCGTTTCAGGTGTTTTGTTCGCATTTCATTTGACGCTGATAGTACGTCAATGATAAAGAGTTCGCATGCTCCCCCACGAAATAGCAACTTTTCATATACAAGACCCGCCGAGCGTCTGGCACACCATCCAATATTCAGCTCGTTTGGTGCAAGGAACCGATTCCCGCAGTCCCAAAGATTCGCATACTGGGAATGTTTGTCACTACTTCTGGCTCTCACACTGACACGATCCAAGCACTCCAAACTCACACACAATAGGCAACCAGGTTCATCAAACGTGTGGCACATAGAAAAATTCGCTGTGGCTTAGCTTGGTTAAGCCCGGTAATTGCGAAAGCAATATCCGTACCTACGCCATGGTAAAGCTGGTAGTGTAGCTGGTGGTGGTGATTGTGTTTAGACTTGTGGTGATGCATCGCTTATACAATCCAGTCTAATCCCATCCAATCCATTCCAATCCAATCCACTGCAATCCAATCCAATACAATTCACTCCTATCCAATCCAATCAAATGTAATCTAGTCTAATCTAATCTAATCTAATCTAATCCAATCTAATCCAATCCAATGCAATCTAATCCAATCTAATGCAATCACGGTCAAATGAAGGTAAATGGTGGTCACCGCCGCGGCACGGCAAAGGCGTGAAAGTGGAAGTAGTATTGCTTTCGCAATAAAATCGTGCCTACGGTAACTAAATACGCTTAGACTAACACAGGCTGACATCGCCAGTAGAATAACATACGCACTACCATATCTCCCCCTCTTAGCGAAAGATAGAAAACGCTTGGACGGCCTCATTCGGAGAAGTACGCGCACAGCTTTGCGCCTTCCCCCATGCGCTTCCATAGAGCGCCTTCTTCGACTAGGAATACATAACACTTTCGAGGAACTCTGTGAGGCCATCAAAACGGCACAACTAGCCAGACTCACACGCACCCGCTCCCCCGTAACATGGACACCGACATGCACGAAAACAGACGACAAGCTCCGGCTCGGGCTCTTGAGACACAACACGGCTCCCGATCCGGTGTATATTATGTAGACGTAGCAGGGCCATCGCCCACGGGATGTCACACGGCCGCTGTCGTTCACCAGGAAATGCACGTTGATGAACTCTCCTTTCGAGCCCCGAATTCAATGCGAACCGAGGAAGTATCGATAGCGCTTGCTGCCGCCCACGCCAATTCGAGAATCATCATCACGGACTCCCGAAAAGCATGTGATCATTACTTGGCCCGGGAGGTCTCACCCTTAGCTGTTTGTATTCTAAGACGGACTGCCACTCATCCAACACCGAAAAGAATCATTTGGGCTGCAGGCCACAAGGGCTTACGAGGTAAGGAGGCCGCTGAAGCGGCTTTCCGAGCGCTTACTCTCCGGGCTTCTCATCCCAGCTCTCCTGGCTCGGAGACTAACCAGCCGCTGCTGCGATTCAAGGAAATAATAAACATTATAGCGACAACCACCGCTTTTTCCCGGCCCCTGCAAAGGGTCTGAGTAAGACGGAGGAGCGAACTTTAAGGCGCCTGCAGACAGGTACTCTACACAGTCCTGCAATCATAAAACAATACGATCCTAACATGGATGGGTGATGCCCGCACTGTGGGGAGACATGTGATATATTCCACATGGTGTGGGCATGTACTCAAAATCCCCACCTCCCCCCTTCCCCTACCCCTTCCAGAGAGGCACGGGAGACTGCCCTCCTCAACTGCTCCTCGCTTGAGTCCCAAAGGGCTCTGTTGAAACGGACGAGAGACGGGGCCTCGTCATGTGGTGTCCCGGATTAGGGACGCCGACCATGTAGCGGGGCCACTCTGTGGCTCCCAAACACTATTTCATCAAATAAAAATTTTCACCAACAGCACATGCACCCCTGCAGGACGTGCTCTGCTGCAGTCTCTTCGCATATCACCCGTCGGTGTTATACCCGGCACTGACACAATCCCTACTCCCTTAAGAGCTGCAGTTCAGATACCCCCCTCCCTAAACAAATCCACCCGAAGCGCGATCAAAGGCGGAGAGGCCCGGGCCTTTGCACTACACACAGCTTGCGGATAGAATCCCAATATCTGTATCGGTACACTTCCACACCTCAGTGCCCAAACTGTCCACACACATATGCAGATATAGAACAATGCCTTACACAGTGCCACGCAGCCTTCCAATCCCCCCACCCCCACCGTGGCCCATCTCGCTTGCCTCCCTGGATCTGAGGCTGCAACGCGGCCTCGTCACCTTGGCCTAGGACCTATTGAACGCCTAACATAAACGCTGATAAGTGTCACACCACCACGACCACTCATGTTCCGCCCGATGTTCTCCTGTAGGGAGCCTGCTCGTCCAGCACAGACCGAAAATACTAGCAACGGCTGGTTAAGAAGGGCGCGCAAGATAGTGCCTGAACAGAGTCCTGGACTATGAACACTACCCGAAGAGGATGGCGACCAACTGCCAACTTACCTCTGATTAAACAAAAGTTTTCCTCCGCATCCTCTGAGCTACAATGCGCATACTGTGGCATAGAGGTGGACCGGTACCACATCGTAAGGGCCGTCTAAGACAACACAGAAATAGAAATGATAAAACAGCTGAAGATTAAGCGATTACCACTATCGCGTCACACCTTAAAGCCAAAGCGTAAGTGTCCCCTCCAGCTCTTTCTCTCCACCACGGACGCAAAGTGAACACAACGTAGGAATGTTATAAGGACGCAGTGTCACACTTTTATTAAACATCCTATAGGTCAGATGTTCAACAGGCCTTGGGATACGGTGTGTCGTCGAAGGCGCGTTGCAAACTCAGGTCCCGATACGCAAGCCAGATAGGGCGCAGAAGGGGGAGGGGGGTGCTGTGGTATTGTGTCAGTTTTTGTAATATCTCTCTCTCTCTCTCTCTCTCGGTGTGCGTGCGCGTGTGCGCGTGTGTGCGTGTGTGCGTGTGCGCGTGTGTGTGTGTGTGTGTGTGTGTGTGTGTGTGTGTGTGTGTGTGTGTGTGTGTGTGTGTGTGTGTGTGCGTGTGCGTGTGTGTGTGTGTGTGTGTGTGTGTGTGTGTGTGTGTGTGTGTGTGTGTGTGTGTGTGTGTGTGTGTGTTCCGTGCATGTTGTAACACTGGGATACGAGTTTACCGGCACCAAAAAGGTTTGGCCTGCCATAATAAATGTTTCAGATGAAAGATGAGCTCTTCACGGATTGATACGTACATTTGAGACGGGACTATATCAGCTAGTCATTATTATTAGTGTGTGAAATATTCGTGGCCAGTATGTGAGCCCTGACCGCGTCCATAACCGATGGGCTCGTCCACCAAATTCCCTGCGTCCGGTGTTGAGGGCGGCACCTCCGGCAGATGTACTAGGAGAGGGGAAAGTCGTGTTGTGAAGTGTACGCAGAGCTGCCTGCGAGGTCAGGGAGGGGGTGTTATGGTGAAGTGTTTGGTGGCCTCAGCGACTCCGTGGACTTCTTTGGCTATAAGTTGAGCAGGGAGTAATAAGGAACAGTCGTGCGAGTTCCTGTCAGATTCAGGGATAAACGGTTAGAGGGGCAAGGCTGCAGTGAAAACAGCGTTTTCCGTGAGGTAGATGCCCGTGCAGGTCACTGCCACTGTGTCCCTGGGTAGCTTTCGGTTCTACGGCAGCTTCCTCCGTGCATGTGGTCGTGTTACGTGGAATGGCTGCGATGATGAAAAGCCTTTATTTAATAAAAGAGGTGAGGCTTTCTTAAAGAGCCCCGCAATGGGTGGAGTCCCTATTCCGGGACCCCATTGGTCGAAGCCGCCAGCTTAGCCCTCTTGACCAAAGCCTTTTGGGCCTGAAGGTCCGAGCAGCCAAGCAGGGCCGCCTCCCATTCCTCTCTGGTAGGGTTGGGGTGGGGGGAGAGAGCTGAGTTGCGCTGGCAAGCCCAAACCATGTGGTAGGTGTCAGCTGCGAGGCACATGCTAGAGAGATGCGAGACTGCAGTAGGTCAGGAAAGCAATGGGTTCGTAAGCGGTGTGAGAATGTCCACTGGCCTGCCAGTGAGTAGGACAGCCGGATGTGTTCTTGTTTTATTGTTTTATTGCGCTTTAACCTCCCAAAGCAACTCAGGCTACGAGGGATGCCGTAGTGAAGGGCTCCGTTCTTCCTGGTGTAGGTTGCGGGGGGCTTGGAAGTACGGTACGTAAGAGGCCTGTTCTCTACAAGGTGTCTGAACACCTCAGGGGCTAGTCCTATAGAGTTGTTTTGTGCCTGTGGAGGGGTAGTAAGGTATGTATGAGACTTTGTTTAGGGTGACCACTTGAGAATGGCGACTGGCCCGTGTTCTCACGGATGCTTTCCGTGCGTCACAAAAAAAAAAAAAAAACACAGGCAACACACGCGTATCGAGCATTAGCAATATCGAAGGAATATTGCGTCATTAGACACCTTCGTTATTTCCGGTACAAATTCTTCGTTTCGTATGAATGATACGAAATCGATTGGGCTGCAGAAGGCGCATTCAGCACTGCAAATTCCTGTCGTTTAATCTCGCGTTACGCAAGTTTGGTAGCCGTTTGTCGGGGTTTTATTTTATTTTATTGCTTAATTAGGCATTGGCATTGTGGGGCTGACGGTTGAGAGTGCTGCAGGGAGCGGCCAACGACAGTGTCCACCTGGTTGCGACTGGTTGCGGTCGCATGGTCACAGCCGCAATTCTGGTGAGTGAAAAAAAAAAAATGAGGCATATTAGAAAATAGAAAGAAAAAGGCGATAATGAGCAACGCCTTCGCGCATATGAGTGATTGGAAAAAAAAGAGTCAATATAAGAAGTTAGAGCCCAAATTTAAAGCAGCGCCATATGGCGGCTCTCGAAACGGATAAAAAAAAGATGACAGCACGGCATGCTGGCACCTAGTCACGGCTACGAAGAGGGCGCCTTCCCAATGCGATATGGAACGTCAAACGCACTAGATCATGCAAAGCTTGGCATGAATCATCTGGTGTCTTCGCTATTTCTGCGTTTTCAAGAAAAGTAAAACAGCGACCTGTCATGTTTACAGTGCAAACTGCAGTAATAGAATTCCTCCAAGCAGTCCTTCAAAAAAAGATACTGATCGAGACGTGTGATTTTTGTTAGTAAAACTGAATTTTGTGGCCCTGCATGGTTTTGTTAACGTTCGTTCCGCAGCAAGGGATTCGTTTGGTTTATTAGGGTTCAACGTCCCAAACAGACTCAGGCTATGAGGGACGCCGTAGTGAAGGGCTCCGGAAATTTCGATCACCTGAGGTTCTTTAGCGCGCACTGACATCGCACAGTACAAAGGCCTCTGGCATTTCGCCTCCATCAAAATTCACCCCCCGCGGCCGGGATCGAACCGGCGTCTTTCGGGCCAGCAGCCGAGTGCCATAGCCACTGAGCCACCGAGGCGGGTTCGGCAGCAAAGAAGTATTTCACTTCTGAGAAGATTACATTTCAAACGGAAACGCTTTCCTCGGCGCTTGATGATGAGAAAGCCTAGGAGCAACGCCTAACGGAAAGCAGCTGGTGTGGACCAATTAACAGCACATATTTTGAAGGATGAAGGGCAGATTGTGCAAGAAAAACTAGGCACACTGTATACCAAATGCCTAATGACCTCGGGCGTACCAGAAGCTTGGGAGAAAGCTAACGCCATGATACCTATGAAAGGAGACGTAAAAGATACAAATTACACAGCGATCAGCTTATTCTCCATTGCCTATAAAGTATGTGTGGTTTATGGGGGTTTAAAGTCGCAAAGCACTCAGGCTATGAGGAACGCCGTAGTGAAAGGCTTCAGATATTTCGACCTGGGATTCGAGAAGTTTGGCGTTCTTTACTAAGGGAAGGTCTAATACAGTCAGGACAACCTGAGATTTCATTCAAATGTTGCGGCGGGCTTTCGTAAAGGACACTCGAAAATAAGACATATTCAGACCATCAATCAAGTGAAAAGAGAAATGTGCAGAATATAACCAAACACTATATATAGCCTTCATAAATTACCAGAGAGCATGTGACTCAATCGAAACCTCCGCAGTAATGCAGACACTGCGGAATCAGGGCGTAGAAAAGCCTCATGTAAAATTATATATAAACGAATGCGCAGCTGTCATAGTACTCCATAAAGTCAATAAAATTCCAACAAGGAAGAGCGTAAGGCAGGCAGACACAATCTCGCCAATGCAGTACGACACAGCTACACTCCATCACTGTCGTGCTCTTCGTTCAACATAGCTTTGCCTGCATTCGAGTTTGATTCTCACCTGCTGCAACTCTTGCAGGTCAGCTTTGAGGGTTCTTCGCGCAGTGTCGGTCTCCTGTCGTAGCTTGCAGATGTCTGGTCCTTTTTCCTGCTGCATTCGACCATCCGCAAAACAATCAGTCCAGATTTAATTTGGGACTAAGTTTTCACATTTAAGAACAACAGTTTTCGACTACAACACCCCAAAGTACTGCACACAAAAATTTTTTCCTTGCCATGTGGCAGATATGAGCGCAGTTTTTCTTCGGGGAAATGGGCAGTAGGATAATGACTACAGCATGGAATGATGTACATATAAACCCTGTGTAGCATTGTCGGTTTTCTTAACGGATGGTAAAGATGATGTACAATACCATCATCACACATTGTTCTGTACAAAAGCAATTGTCACGTGTTCAGCACATGCTCCTGCAGCTGCAACAATGGCGCACAGGATGCAGACGAGTTTACAGGCTGCTGAAAACCTATACAATGCTAAGCATCTCCTAGATAAGAAAAGGTGCTACATCACACTATGAGAACCCAAATAGCACCATCACACTATGAGAATCCTAATGGTTCTTTTTTCCCCGTCACCAAGTGGCTACGTGTAGCTGCCAAATGCTCTTTGGACTGCTTGGATAACACAAGGTCCAGTTCTCCAATGTGGTCTTTTAAAGAAGCCACTGTGACTTGTGACGTCACATGTTTGCCCCCCGGATGGGCTGCAGTAAGGGCATTAGTGAAGGATCTTAGCAGAAAAGTGCATGCTCTTGCGACATCCAATTTACTACAACACTTCCATCACTAGTCACTGTTCTTGTTGTGGGTCTTGCATTAGAACAGCTCATTAACCACATTTATTATCACTTGGTCAATTCAAGCTATGCCACAATATAGCATGAATGCAAGCCAACAAAAGCTTGAATGACATGGCTATGCTGTCATATCTTACTAGTGGCATACACTGCCAGACTTACACGTACTGAAGGCGGCTGTTTCTGAATGCTTTCCAGTATTTAATACTGCACGGTCGTTTAATACACTGGCTCGGCTGTACTGTTTCTTCTTTCACATTACTATCGTGTCTGGCGCATGACAGACTCAGTTGCTTATGTACCATAAAAACCAACACAACACACATTACTACAAGGCACTGCAAATTGTAAAAACAAGTTAAATTAAGTGTATTTAGCTTCTTTGTGTCTTCTGGCAACTTCAAACATATATCGCATCAAGAGAAGGCTACAGGGGCTAAATGTCCAACTATGTCATTCTGCCAAATAGTTCAGCTGCATGACAGTGCAACCGGCCACCTGACCCGTTGCTCTCTCTGCGGTAGCTTCAGTCTGTTGCCAGTGTAGCTGGAATCACCTGTGCAGGCTTCTTGTAACAAAACAAGCCTAACCAAGTCTTAATCTAGAAAGCTACTTTTTCCTCGATTTTCTGACGTTGAAAGTTGGGAGTTGTGTTAGAAATATGCCTTGTAAAAATCCACTGACAATACGCTATGTTTAAAGAGAAAAAAACTAACAACTGCAAGCGGGGACTATATTCCACTGCATAGGACGGGAAGGCGTGTTTCGGCTCCGCACCATCCGCTGCACTGCCACAAAAATTCATCATGAAGTATAGGTTTGTACCTCATGCAAAACTCCTCAAGCAAGTCCTAAGTCCTCCCACATACCATATTTGATGAAAACAAGATGGCCAACCACCCGCTTCAAAATATCACAACACAAAAGCGCGCGGTTGCTTGTTTTATGCTTCCATAATGAGTTCCATACTTAGAGCCCACACCCATGGCCCTTGTCCTGGCACCTTCAAAACTCTCCTAATGTTAGCGTTGCGATCTTTAGTCAAATGATATAGGAGTGAGTTAGTTCACTTGGAGAACTTCACGTGAGGCTCCTGAAGTGAGGCTGAGTTGAGGTGTCACCAGCAGGGCAAGCGACCGTGCAAATATCCTGTCTGTTACATTGTGCATTCTAGACTGTGCACCTCTCATGTGCACCTGACGGAAGGCATGACGAACAAAGGAAGGCCCCTGTTGCTAAGCCAATAAAAAAGGTCACCTCATAGTTGTGGTTTCCAAAATTCGCCGCCAGCCCACGGCGACGGCAGCTATGGGGGCTGACATTCGCCAGCTGTTCAAACCACGCTGCGGTCCACTTTCAGACAAGGACTGGCGCATCGCTCAACATTTCTTTTCCTTTTTAGAAGCAGTCTCACCGTTCTGATGACAATTTGCATACCATCGCTTACCACTACGTTAGCATCCAGCACGTTGAAACTGTGCACTCAACGCAGGCGGGTTGTTCGCCGTTTCCACAACAGAGCCCCCTCACAAGGCTTCAGCGCATTTCAGCATTTTTGGCAGTTAATTTTTTTTTCTTGCGGCGGAGGAAGCGCAAGGCGGAAGGAAGGGGGTTGGGAGGGAAGGGGCATTTGGTAACTCAACCTTCTGGATAATTTGGGCAAATCTTCCGGTCCCTTGAAGTCCGAATTAATGAGGTTTCATGAGCATCATGTTATTTTTAGCTGCCAGTCACATGCCAATTCATGGATTTCAATTTGTCACTAATTTTGTATGACCACACTAATGGACTCGCCCCGTTATGCTGTCTTATCAAGCTAATGGAGCAGTATACGTTTCTGTGCACAAAATTATTTTTTGTACAAGTCTAGTCTTACTTACATTCAGCTACAAACACGACACATAATTTTGAAAAATTTTGTACTCTTTTTCTGAATTTTATCTTCTTGAAATTTTTTAAAAGTACTGAAAAATTTGAAGAATTACTGAATAGATATTTAAAGACTTTTTTTCTTATTCGTATTTAACTTTTATTAAAAAACTTCATAGGAAGTAAGTAGTAATGTACAATTATACCCCAGTGCATCATGTGATTAATTTTAACACAGCATGACACCAAATTTTCGCTTACGTGGTTTCTGCCTTCAAATGATGCGTTAGACACGCATGAACCAACCTGGTGGCATTCCCCCAAGACCGCCAGAGAATTCATTAATTTAATTTCTTCTTGACTTCTTGAGTTTAATTTTTTCCTCCTGTCCAGGTTTCAGATTCAACAGTGGTACAACGGCTATGACACGTAGGTGACCCGAGTTCACGTGAAGCATAATACACTTCGGGAATGCTTCAGCTTCACTTTTAAGAGTAGAAAGTGATAGGGTTACCAGGTCCCACTCACATCGCCTGCTCAACACTCACACAACGACCTAATTCTTAACTAGCATCCTCAAAACTACTCATGTGCGCATCAGTGAGTGTCTCTGAAGACAGTTTATGAAGTCAAAGACCCACACTGCATTCACTAGGTCCACCTTCATTCAACATGAACCAACGAGTCTTCGTGGCCTGTGGGCAGTGCACCTACCCGTCTCGCAACCTGAAGGTCCTGGGTTCGATTCCCATCCAAATCAAAATTAGCCCATTTTCTTTTCAGCCCAGTTACTTTCCTTTGGTGTCAATCTGAACAGTGACCTGCTCCTGAATTTCACTAATTATTTGCTTCCATTGGGATGTCTTGCTCACGGCCAACGCCGCGGACGCTGGCTTTTCTGCGACGCAGGACATCTTACGCTGTTGCGTTAAAAACTGCGTCATAACTGCCGGCATGAAAATTTAATTTACTACAATGCTCAGGCCAGCCTGGTGCAAGAGATGGAACGACTGTGTCAGCGGTTAAATTTCCGTTTTTATAATGCATCACATGACCCAAGCACATCCCACGACAGATCATTCACTCGGTTGATTAAACCGAAACCAAAAAAAGCACGAGAGGAGAAACTAAGTTATCAATTACCAAGCAGCCGTAGGCGGACGCCACGTAGCGACCCATGCATTCCAATGTCCCTCGCATCACAATAGAGAAGAAAACCAGCAACCAAAATTAGGAGTCTATAGTCCTTGACAGGAGGGCTCTTGACAGGAATGCTAGCGGCGGTGGCTTGCTCGACGTGCTGACGCGTGCATGTTGTGCCTCCGCATTCTCATAAAGTCGGCGAGTGCTCAAGCATCCCAGAGGACCTTAGCAGTTTAAACCAGAACGCTAGAAAACATCCTCCACACTGAAATACTATGGAGAATGCAGAGCCTCAATACCTCCAAGCGATTTTGCGAGCTCCAGATCGGGAACAAAAATGCCTAACCCCTGTCTTACCACAGCTAACGCTTAAACTTTAGCAACTGACCTGCAACGTTTTTTAACCTCGTTTAAAAAACGCACACCTGACCATCATCAGGGTTCGCATTCAGCATGTTTACTTTATCTCACCGCGACTGGCCTGAGCCAAAATTGTTGGCTCGCACTATGATACAGCTAACATCTTTTGAATTGAAAGATGATAAACCTAACAAAACTTCTGTTTGGGCTAGATGGTGCATAGCTTATAAATGAAATGAAATTTAAGCGCGCATAAAAAACGCACACAAGAGTCCCGTGTGTATCCTCCTCTTGTGTGCGTTTTTCGTGTGCGCTTAAATTTCATTTCATTTATATGATAAACCAAGCTGGTGATAAGGTGATAAGCTGGTGAGTTTTTTTTTATATGGTATGTGATGAACAAGCTCCTTTAAAATCATTCCGCCACATACCAAAATTTGCGGCATATCATGCCAATTTATGAGCGCACCTGCAATAGAGCTCAGCATGATGAACGCAGCAAGTGCATGCCCTAGCTTGCTTATAACCGGTGCGGGACGTATGCAGTGTGAGTAAAGAAATAAAAGGCAATCTGCCTAAAGCTCTTAGACATGCAACAAAACAACTGAGCTTAATGAAAATAGTGCCCAGTTGTTGAAGAAGGTTGCAAAACGAACATTAAACACGCGATCTCTGAACTCCCTGCGTGAGAACGATGTTGGGTACTAGCGGACGACGCTTTCTTTGGTAGCTCAACCCTCAACCGCAGCGCCGCAGTGGTGGTAAGCGGCAGGCCGGCTCTTCCCTATAGGCGTGCCGAAGAGTTTCAAAACTGAAGTATATCTATAAACATCGGTTCAAACCACGTGCTGAGCGAATGACCAATGGCAGAAATGCCAAAGCAAACTGGAAATCTCATTCTCGAAAATAGGTACTTGCACGAGTAAGACGAGGACAACCAAGAAACATATAAGACATGCATAGTGCTCAACTTCCAACTGGTTCATTTCTCAGAAAGCGGGCAAAATTTTTGCATGCATTATCTAGCGGCCAAAAAGCAATAGTTTTCACTCTAACGTGCAAACCTGGTCAGGGGCACCTTGAAAGAAACAGCTTTCTATTTTCAAGAACTATATGCCATTTGCAAACAATGCAATTTTTCAGTGCACGTGCAAATACAGTTCGTTACACACTACCAAAGTCCATTTTAATTCTATGCGAGTGATCAAGTGGTGTACAAACAAATGATAGCAGCAGCAGTTTCTTTTCATACGCCAGTGAGCTGCGAGAAGTAATATAGAGGCTTATCAGGGACACCACTGTCACCTTGTGACCTATCTGGCTCATGAACAAGAAATGGAAGAAGGAATCGAGGTGGCAGGGGAGCAAAGGATGAACAATGAGCATTGTCAGTATGTGATGGGAGCACACTCTACCCCAACTGGTTGTCCAGTCTGCATGTGGGTGGGTGCCAATGGTTCACCCATTTTTATCATCTGTCCCACCTTAAAAAACCAATTGCTTCATCTCAAAGCTTAACACAGTATCCATAATCCACTTTGCATGGGGCCCCTAAAAAAATATCACCTCAACATTCTGATAAACTGTGATCATATTGTTACGCTCAATATCAATATGTTACAATATGTTACAATATCATCAAGAAGATTTCACTGATTTCTAGTTTGAGATCCACACGATCTTGGGGAGAAATTCATGTAAGCACGTCCCATTCTGTGTCTAGCAGCAAAACCTTGTACTGCTATCCAAGTACGATAATCCTTTTATCATTCAGTTGCTACCCAAGCAATGCAAAATAGTTTCAAATGTCAGTGACATTATCCTGACGTTGGATTGACAAGAAGTGCAGAAAATAATGTTGCCGCTTAATCTGTGTCCGCAGTCAGGCAAAAAATACGCACACTCTACACGAAAAAAAAAGGGGGGGGGGGGGGGGGCGTTTGCACATACTCTGCAAAGGTGAAGGAAGCGAAGAGAAACTTTGAAAGCAATAGATCGCAAAGTGCCAATTTTTTGACAGTGCATTAATACACGCAATTACCACATCAAGCATTTCCATCGCGATAAAATCAACAATCAATCATGTACGAGAAATCACACAGAAACATTAAAACCTGAAAATGTCATCACGCTGCGCACACATAAAAATAAGAGCGACTTTCAGAGCGCTTCACGATGCCTTCATGACTCCCCTCATAATGCCTTCAGTTTAGAGCCAGTGACACACTCCAGCGGAGTGAAGTTAATGTGACGTAATTCTGAAACATCATAACGTACCATGGGCACTGTTACAGTAACATGAAATTTTGTTGCGCAAAGTTGCATGGCACTTGTTACAGGCACTGGTGAGGCAACATTTTGCAAAAGTTGGATGACTCCACCATTGTACCCATATTCAATTTTATCTAGGATGGTAACTCAGGCATTTAGTTTCTTTTACACATGTTAATAAACGTCTCTTACCTTTAGGCTTTCGTAGCAGTCATTCATACTCAGGAATTAGTGTCCGAAGAAAGGCCCCCAGAATTCTCCAGTAGCACACCACGGACTCGTTTCAGCTCACCTAAAGCAGAGTGAACAAAATAAGCGAGACTAAACATAGTGTCTAACACAGAAAGTCCCATGAACATGCATGAAGAAATCTGCAAAAATGAGAGATGTGCGATCTGCAAAAGTGAGAGACCACAAGATTACTGCATAGTCCCTGCAGTTACAGCAAGAGCATGGCCCACTAGACATAAAATAGAACAATACTGAGCAGCTCAGAGCCAGTTCAGTTCTTTTCTTGCCCTGCTGTTCAAATAGATAATTGAAATCAGTGGTATCAGTTCCTGGTTTCACAACGAACAAATGTGACACAAACAATGTCATGGCAACCATATGAATTTCTTGTAGTTTTGCCAACTCCACAGGGATGTCAGCTGTTGTTTCTGTGCAACTGACTGTACGTAGTACAAGTTTCTTCACATCATTCATAATTTTGTGCAGGCACTAAAGAAGTGGTTTGATCAGCCAAGCCACATGCACACGCGCACACACACACACATATAAAAACGTTATTAAAATGAAATCACTAGCGCGGCACGCGTATGAAGGCAACCATGCCGCACAACAAAATGGCAGTCACGCCACCTCATAGCCACATGAGCGAGACAATCCTGTGGTCTCACAAACACAATAATGACCCCAACCTCAAGCCATGGCGGACGGGACTTTTCTCGGCGCCCTTTGACACATCTATTAGAGAAGCTGGCTGCGCTGACCCATACCCACCCTCCCTTTGTGCAGCATCTTTAGGGCCCATAAGCACCCAACAGTTGAGGGCTTTTAGTTTCGAACCTTGTAACTGTATGGAAGCTGGTAGTTACAAGGTTGCCAGGCAGAAGCTTCCTGACACTGACCAAATCGGATTGTGAATAGGATCTATACGGGGCGAATTTGGTTGGTTTGGTTGGTTTATGGGGTTTAACGTCCCAAAGCGACTGAGGCTATGAGAGACGCCGTAGTGGAGGGCTCCGGAAATTTCGACCGGAGTTCTTTAACGTGCACTGACATCGCACAGCACACGGGCCTCTAGAATCTCTCCTCCCAAGAAATTCGACGGGGCAAATTTAACAATTCAAAGATTTCATTTCCAACACTGTCAGAGATATATTAGTGCGATCTGCGCAGGTGAACTGCACAGGAAGGTGGGCACCATGCATGCTACAGAGCTCAATAGTTAGACGATTTCTTAACTAGAATCAAACTTTTTATTCTTGATTTCATGGGGCATGACCACATTGCGAAAATGAAGGCCGCCAACATTGATGGCGAGCGCAGATCCCCAACCTTCTTTATCGGCAATGTGGCTCCAATTATCGAACACTCAGTTGCCCCGACCCCCGCACCACACACCCACAAAATGGTCTCGCTTGCATTTCTCACACCACGGAGACAAGACGCCATTTGAGCATTTTATCACAGGAGGGCTCCGGAAATTTCGACCACCTGGGGTTCTTTAACGTGCACTGACATCGCACAGTACATGGGCCTCTAGCATTTCTCCTCCAAAGAAATTCAGCCGCCGCGGTCGGGATCGAAAAGAGAATAGGTAGGAAGGATGTTTCATTTGCATCTCAGCACTCATGGAAAGTAAGTTTTACAAAACAGAAATTCTGAGTTTCGGGACAGAGATTCACGACACAATAATAATTGGGGACCAAAAAGTTCAGAAAAATTGCAACACTAGTCATAGTCCGCCACATTCCAGGCCCCCGATTCAAAATTTACAACAGAAAATACAACAGCATTTTAAGGCGGAAGCCTTTAATGTCTCATCGTTGTAAGCAGCAGTTGTCGACAGAAATGTCACGCTTTTCAGTTGGTCGAAACGGTCGTGACGTCAGAGTGCGCGAATTTCAAACGGGGCCAATTGTACTTTGGCTAGCAACCATGCAACCAATTGAAGGGATCGTATATAGTGAAGCTCCATGTAAGTGGGACTGAGCTTAGCTAATTGCTTAATTACCCAATTAGCCTAATTTACTTCACTAGTCAGGCCACATAAATAAATAAAACAGAGTAGGAAATTGGTCGAGCTCGGGAATTGAACCCCGGTCTTCGGCATGCGAGACGAGCATGCTATCCACTCCGCCATGCCAGCTCGATGGTTTGGAATGAGCAAAGGCGCGTCTAGTGAATACGGTGTCTTCACTCTCTCCCATCCTCCTCCCTTCCCTTCCGGCGAGGTTTAGGTGTCCACCGAGATATGCGAGACAAATACATTTCCTTTCCTCAAAAACCGATTTACCGATGAGCAAGGGTAGAACCGAATGGGCAGTGGCGTTCTATGGACTCCCCGGCAGCGTTGCAAGACGCTGTCGCGTTCCACTCTAGAGGCTAAGCTTAACATCTTAACCACACATCAGTGACCTCACTTTAGGTCAAAAAAGTGCCCCCCTGAATTTTGACGGGTGTCCACCGCGATATGTGACACAGTTACTGCGTAATTACCTTTCCTCAAATACAATTTTCATTTTCTCCATTACGGGCCCTCTTTGTCTTCTTTCACTCCCACTTCCTCCCTTCCTCTACGGTGCGGTTCAGGTGATCACCGAGATGACAGGGAATTACTGCGCCATTTCCTTTCCTCAAAAAGCGTTGCGTTCAAAGGGCAAGGCATCGCGCCGAACGGGTGGTGGCGTTCCGTGGACTCCCTGGCAGCGCTACAACACGCTGTCGCGTTCCACTCCTAAAGGCGAAGCTTAAGCGTCATTAATTAGCAGTTAATCAGCATTCAGGCATTAATCAGTAATTAACCATTAATTAGTGATTTGTCATCTCTTAGTACTTAGTACTCAGTTATATGTGACGCCACCAGTGCCACAGAAGCAGCGAAAGTGGTGCGGAAAACGCTTTCGCCTCTACGCACTTTAGACAGTCAAAGTGCACCTGAGTTTTCTGCTCCATTTTGACAATGGCACAATTTTTTAGTCCACTGAAGGTACAGCCCAAGAAGGCAAAGACCCACGGTTGAAAATCACGCTTCTTGAAGCTAAGAAACTGGCAACGGACAACTAATGCCCATTCCAAGAGCTCACTTCAATGCGCTGAACATCAACAGTTCGACCCCATGGGACAGGTCTTTTATAGCGCGCAGGCTCCTTCTAGCGAAGAATAATATGAGGGTAAAATACGGCAAGAACATGGGAGCGAGACGGTCATAGTAGCTCGGAATGCAGGTTAGCCAATGACGTGCAAGCAGATTTTTTTTTTAAGGCTGCAATAGGGGGAGTACAAAACGAACACCTCTAAGAGCGGTACAGTAACGGAGAAACTTTTAAATGGCCTCGACATAAGGCCTTAAAGGGACAACTTTGGGGGTCGAGTCAGGTCGCGTGCCAATTTGCCTTTCCCTGCGGCGCTTGAATTGAAGGCGTTGAATAGCGCTGCCACAAGACTTGCCGGCTCTGCTGTGAAACAAGAATTCTGCGACCGACAGCCTTATATCATCCCTAACTGTGGTTCAGGAGCAATTAAACGCCGTTCGAACTGCGCTCCACTCAGATAAATAAAATTCTGGTTGCCTGGGGCTGCCCACAGACCTCTAAATAGAAGAGCATTCATACAACATGTCCTACAAAAAAATTAGGGATTTAAAAAAAAACTGAGCCAATCCTTACGCGCTTCCATCTACAGATTACAGTTCGAATGATCACCCGTCTCCACAGTGTTAGCACCTAAGACTAGTGGAAAACCTGCGACTGCATTTACATTCACGAAAAGCAGGGCTGTGTTGGAATACGAGTATATCTTCTGATTTCAACAGATGTGACAGCGCCTGCTGACAAGTTATATTCTTTAAAAAAAGGTCTATATCTATATCTATCGTGTTCCAAGAAGTCATAAAAATGAAAATATCAAGGTTATATGCGAAATTCAAGTGAACTCTCTCACTAAGGACGCCCCGATAGTGGCGGGGCCCGCTAGACTCACCTGCCACTGTAGCCGTCGCGCCGAAAGTGGCGGTAATCGTCACGCCCTCCGGAGGTTGCACAGGGAAGGCAGTGGAGGGCTCCGCCGCATTGCGCACCACTTCCCGACGACGGTCAGTCATGGGTGTGCCATCGAGAGCTGGTGGGAACTCCTGCATTTCACCCCAAGTCACGTGACCTCGTGCCGTCATCATAATCAGTCCACCGGACTGCGAACAAATTGCTTACTGCGGCAGGTGGCAGTTAACATGCATATCGCGAGGGGTTGCTCGAGAGGAGCAGCCTGGGTCTTCACAAACTCAACCGACCGCAGGGATCTATTAATGTAAAGTACGGAATGACCAGTTTCGTATATATGCACGTTAACCATTAACGATATCCAGCTCCGCCTTAAGGGTATGGCGCGCTTACGTACTACGTCACGGGCGCCGTCGTGGATCGGAACCAGCGCCAGACCCCGCTTCGATATCCTAGATTACACCCTAGCCGCTGTGATGCGGAAGCATATAGCGTGCCGGTGGCCTTTCACCGTTGGGCGACTCTTCACGGGGCGAGAGGGGAGTGCAACAATTTATCTTTATGTTTTAATGCACTAAACTGTTCCCAAAAACATGCATCCTGTGCACCACAAGGGTAGGAGGACAACCAGGGCTCTGGCTCTCAATCGGAAATATAAGCAACCATCAGGTGTCGTCTACTTCAAATGCGGCTGAGTATCCAGTTCCCGACAGAGCATTTGCAGTCGCAGAGATTACGGGAACACAGGCCACAGTCCTTCATCGAAATTCAGCCGCCGCGGCTAATCCTCTCATTTCATGATCTAATCACTACTTGAACTAAGGAAATTTCAGCTCCCGCACAAAATCCCATAAAAGAGAAGGAAATCACCTTAAGGAGACTTCAAACTCCTTCCGTAACCCGGTAGTTTTCTCCCATATGTTCCCAAATCAATTTTCTCCCCAATGCACCCTCTGCGATGAGAGAGCTCCCCTCGACTTATACTCTGGGGATGCAAGCAGAACCCACTCTCCCCCCTTTTCAGAATTAGGAGAAATCCTGCTTCCAGACGACTGGGAGACCCTGCTGCGCAGCTTGGATCCGGACACACAAGACCGGATCCTAAAGTGCGCCTACGAGGCTGCCAGTAGGCTTGACCAGCTGACCATCTAGTAGGGCAATAACTATCCCGACTATAAATAAAGGTCTCTTCTCTCCTTTCTCTTCCGTCTCGTGGAGGTGGAGCGTTACCAGTCTACTACTCTCTCGGCGAAAATCCGTGGCCTGTATACCAGCACAGGCGATGATGCGATGCTATGCTATAAATCTACTTTAGCTGTATAGGTTAGATATTCACTTTTATACTGGTCACCACCTCCCCAGTGTAGTCTTTGAATTTCATTTGTCCTCGATTTGTTGTTCCGCCACTGCTCGAGCTTCTTGCGAGTGCAGGCTTCTGAGGACGGGGGGGATGCATGAGGGTCATCCTGAGAATAAATCTTCCGGCCCCGGAGGGCGCTCCCGATACACCCACGCATGCACGGACACCGCTACTTTGTGGCCGAAAGAGGACTTTTAACGCAGTAGAACAGAAAAATATATTATAGCACAAGCTCCCACTCTCATGCAGAGTTGTCCATCCACACCCAACAATTCTGGACAAAAGCATTTAAAAACGGGAAAATGAGTTTTGGAGCGCAATTTTTTCGTACATTGTAAGTTTTCACTACAATGAATTGACTCCCTTGTCGGCAGTCTCGCATTTTTTTTGCTATTAACCGTTTGTGCTATCGTCAAAAGCGTTTCCCATTGGTTTTATATTGCAGTCTTAACTGCTCGATGCCAGCGATGGAAACGCTTTAAAAGAAAGATTTTGCTACGTATTCGAAGAATGCACCCGTATACCATGAATATTTCTATACCAGTGCCTTACAGTTTTCCGATGTTAAAAATTTCTGTCCAAGAATTTTCGACATGGAAGCGACGAGGGCGCACGCTAGCTGGATATCGAAGCGGCGGTTCCGATCTACGTACGGCGCATGTAAGGTAGGAGTGAGGGTACAGAGATGTTTGCGCAAAGGACGAAAGGGCGGGAATGCTCTGTTAGGCGGCCGAAAACGCATTTCTGCCCCTGCAAAATTTCGCTCGCCACAGTACCTACTAAAATGGCTGACTACATGTTTGGTTAGATTTATGGAGTAACGTCCCAAAGCGACTGGGCATATGAAGGACTCCATAGTAGAACCCTCCAGATAGGAGGTCTAGCTCACCTTAGGAAAATACTCTGATGAAAATATGGTCGATTTACGCAGTTCGGCAAAATGCGAATTAGTTATGCTAGCCGGTCAGTTTTAAGGCGAAAGCCTTTAATGGCTCACCATTCCGTCCGTCAGCCACACTACAGGTGTCAGTCATCCCGATTACGTCATCAGTGATGTAATACGCCGTAACCAGAAATCACAGATTGTTGTATTGTAGTCGAAATCATTAATTACTAGTTAGCAATTAATTAGTATTTATCTAGTATTTTATTACAAATTAGTAATTAAACATGTATTAGTAATAAGTAACTAGTTAGTCATTGATTGATAATATTAAATTAGTAATTCGTGGTTCACTAGTATTCAGTAATTAGTAATTCAGTAATCAGTCAGTAACTGGTAGTTGGATCATCATATATTTGGTGGCGCTCGCGTCGCTCCTTAATGCGCATGCGCTTGGCGCCTTGGTGGCGCCACCGTCGCGAGGCGCTGACATTTCAGCCAACCGAGTCAGACGACTGCTTTCATTCGCAAACAGCATTCAATCAGCAACAGAAGCAGCCAAAGGGCCGCACAAAGGCTTTCGCCTCCCGCAATTTAGATCGTCGAAGTTCCCCATGAATTTTCACTTCCGTTCCAGTGTTCAGATCCAGCGTTCACGGATCGGAGTTGATCGGATAGCGATAAGGGGGTTAATGTCCGTATATGCGGAACTGGTCGTTCTACTAGAATCTAGATCCCTGTTAGTCTTCCTACCACTCCTGGCGCAGTGATGCAGCGGTCAAGCGATCCGCCACTGCTCTTCTATGGCAACTGCTGCCATCGGCGGGACGTGGGTTGTCTGGATTGGGTTGAGATCCAGGTTGCTCTTCCAGAGCAGCCTCTCATGATTAAGTGAGCGGCCGCCTCACGCGGTGGTCAGGCTACTCACCTGCCTGCCACAAAAACAGACTTCAGACAAACAGGCAGACGGACCGACAAACACACAACGGCTAAATTCTGGGTACGGCCACTATAAACGCTAATGCACTAAAAAAAAACCACGGGTTACAATACCGGAACCGCCTTTCACCGTCGGTGCTTTCGGGAGCAGCCCTTATCTTCCAGATCGACACAATCAAAGCTGCCGTATGGCATAGTAGGGATGAGCATGACGCATACTCACTCGTCTCGACCTCCGCCAAAAAGAGACCATTGGCCAAGCTCTGCCAGATGCTTTCTTCTGCCAGTAATGCCAGTCCATAACCACTGCAAGATTGACTGCATTACGTTCATATCCCTCGCTGTGTGCAGGTGATCTTGAAGTATTACTCTCCGCATCTCCTGAGCGGTCAGAGTATTGAAATCGTCGTCGTTATTTGACACCTAGGCAAAGAGGAAAAAAGCTGGCTTCATCATCTAAACGGCACAATTATGTCGAAAGAGAAAGCCGTCAGCTACATGCAGTGCCTGATGTCGAACGGATGTAGTGAAGGAGCGGATAATTCGTGGAAGGCATGCCGTCTGCGAGCAACTCTGCTCAATTTGGAACAAAAGTTGCAATTTGGTACAAACAGCGCTGGTGTGGCGCGGAATACGAATTCGCTGGTTTTACGACCAGGTCCTCAGTACTTCAAGGTTTCGTGGTGGGCATAGCGTCCATCCCCCAAACAGAAAAACCAAGTAAGCCAGGTATTGGGAGACAGGCCGACTGGTCCAACGAACCCCCTAGGAATAGCTGGATCGTTGAAAAACTGCACGGAGAATGTGGCGTCGCGTAGATCCCGAGCTAGTTGAGAGAAAAACTGACGCCAACCAATATTTTAATTTTGCCCAACGTTTCGGGACCAACTCGCTCCCTACTTCAGGGGCGACTAAAGTGCGCCAGCAGGAGCGGGGTGCTGCCTTCGCTCTCCCTTTGTTAGCACGTGGTGCAGTCCGCTAACGTACGAAGAGGGGAGCGTTCCTGGAGTTCTATTCATCGCCGCCTTTGCGAGCCCGATGTGCCATGACTCCAGATGTCGCCTCCTGAACAGGTTTGGCTCCACGGGACGCTCACCTCCTCGAACGCTATTGGGTGTTCTGCGAGGGGGTTGGATTCCGAATTAATTCCGAATTCTTACCATGACGAAAAGACCTTGTCGTTTACAAAATCCGGTGCTCCAAGTGCCCGGCTTCATACGTCGGCGAAACAAAAACCTCCATCAAAGAATAATGCAACACAAAAATGACATCCGGCTAATGAATTCGGAATCCAAACCCCTCGCCGAACACTGCGAGTGCGCCGACCACCGAACAGCCTTCGAGGAGGTCAGCGTTTTGGCCGGCTCAGATGATGTTTTTGTTCAAATCCCGAGCTCATTAGTAATCGTCCTCGCGCGCAGGGGCACTCAGGTTCATCAATCGTACTGGATTGACGCGTACCGGAGAATAGAACATAGGGCATACAGTGCATATATAGTGATTCCCGAATGTATCTGTCTCATTCCACATTATCTTTTCATTAATCACATTGCGTCCAGTAAAGAACAACTGACTATTTCGCTGATCTCCACTGAGCAGTGCATGAAATGATCCGCGGTCGCCAGCCATTGTCTCAGAGAGATCCATTGCTTAGTCTCTACTTTCCTAGCCTTTCCTAGTCACACAGAGTTATCCAGGATGTACTCATGCTAAGTATACGTGAGCGATTATGTGAGCACGTGTTCACTATAGCAGGGAAGCCAACGGCACAGATGTCGCTTTCGCTTTGTTAGCGCAATGAATAAAAGAATGTGGCGAAGCCCAAAGATACCGAGGGAGTGCCTTATATTCACGTTGTTTCTTAAGCCTCGGAAATATTACCTTCACGCAGAGCAGTAACCAACCTACCATCATAGCGGTGTAGTCCCCCTTCTGCCTGTATAAAGTCGTCGAGGTCGACCAGAGCACTGTTTGAGAGAGAAAAAACGAATTTTGGGTCAGATAGGGATCGACGCAACGGCCAAGAAATAAGAAATAATGTCTGCGAAACGAGATGCTGCGTTTCGCAGCATAATTTGTACAATAAATTGTACCTCTCTAAAGCAAACCTCCAAGAATCAAAATACACCTTACGTAAACACACAAGAAGAATACCGCTCACTAGGACCAATTATGGCAGACAGATCTTACATTTCAAAGTTCCTTATTTGCTGAATTTCATAGGAGAAGAAATTAAATTCCAATAACCGGAGTTTAAGAAATATGTCAAATCGTATTTGTTAAAAAAAACCATTTCTTTCCTTCAATAATACATTGTTTGCAATCATTAATTTTCGGTGTAATCAAGGTGTATATATATTATCAGAGTACGGTGTACTATGTGTCTGTAATCTATGTGTGTGTGTGTTTGCAATTACATGAGTTTTGCAGAGTGCCGAGATGTGCATTGAGCGTTTATTTTTTCCCTTAAATTCTACTAAGTGTTGTCTAACTCCATATTTATATGTTCACTTTTATATGTTGAAATACTTATATGTTCAAATGTGTTTACGTAATTGAGAGGTTTCCCGTCTATCTTTTCTTTTTATTAAGTGTGCACTGAAATGCCGAATTGTGCTACCTGGGGCAGGAGCCTCTGTCAGGCTATGAGCTCCTGCTCCTTTTTTTGTGTGAGAAAATTAAAAGAAAGAAAGAAAGAAGGAAAGAAAGAAAGAAAGAAAGAAAGAAAGAAAGAAAGAAAGGAAGAAAGAAAGAAAGAAAGGAAGAAAGAAGGAAAGAAGGAAAGAAAGGAAGGAAAGGAAGAGAGAAATAAAGAAAGAAAGAAAGAAGGAAAGAAACGAAGAAAAAAGGAAGGCAAGGAAGACAGAAAGAAAAAAGGAAGGCAAGGAAGACAGAAAGAAAGGAGAGAAAGAAAGAAAGGAAGAAAGAAAGAAGGAGAGAAAGAAAGGAAGAAAGGAAGAAGGAGAGAAAGAAAGGAAGAAAGAAAGAAAGAAAGAGAGAAAGAAAGAAAGGAAGGAGGAAGGAAGGAAGGAAGAAAGAACGAAAGAAAGAAAGAAAGGAGAGAAAGAAAGAAAGAAAGAAAGAAAGAAAGAAAGGAGAGAAAGAAAGAAAGGAAGAAAGAAAGAAAGAAAGGAAGAAAGGAGAGAAAGAAAGAAAGGAAGAAATGAAGAAAGAAAGAAAGAACGAAAGAAAGAAAGAAAGAAAGAAAGAAAGAAAGAAAGAAAGAAAGAAAGATAGAAAGAAAGGAGAGAAAGAAAGGAAGAAAGGAAGATAGAAAGAAAGGAGAGAAAGAAAGAAAGAAAGAAAGAAAGGAGAGGAAGAAAGAAAGAAAGAAAGAAAGAAAGAAAGAAAGAAAGAAAGAAAGAAAGAAAGAAAGGAGAGAAAGAAAGAAATAAAGAAAGGAAGAAAGAAAGGAGGAATGAAAGAAAGAAAGAAAGGAGAGAAAGGAAGAAAGAAAGAAGGAAAGGAAGAAAGAAAGGAGGAATGAAAGAAAGAAAGGAGAGAAGGAAAGGAAGAGAGAAAGAAAGAAGGAAAGAAAGAAAGAAAGAAAGAAAGAAAGAAAGAAAGAAAGAAAGAAAGAAAGAAAGAAAGACGGGAGGAACGAAAGAAGGAAAGGAGAGAAAGAAGGAAAGGAAGAAAGGAAAGAAAGAAAAAAAGAAAGAAAGGAGAGGAAGAAAGAAAGAAAGAAAGAAAGAAGGAAAGAAGGAAAGAAAGAAAGAAAGAGAAATAACGAGAGAAAGAAAGAAGGAAGGAAAGAAAGAAATGAAGAATGAATGAATGAAAGGAAGGAAGGAAGGAAGGAAGGAAGGAAGGAAGGAAGGAAGGAAGGAAGGAAGGAAGGAAGGAAGGAAGGAAGGAAGGAAGGAAGGAAGGAAGGAAGGAAGGAAGGAAGGAAGGAAGGAAGGAATTCTGCAGATTCTGCTTATTGGAGGTAGCGCCAGTGTAGTGAGCCATCGAAAAGCGCCTGTGAGAGTTTGTCGTCACATCATTTTACTGCAGGCAGCAAAGCTGACAAATATTCGAACCAGACACGCACGCTAAACACAAGGTGTAACTCCTTTATAATGCAGTTCCCATCGATTTACCCTTAAAGCCCTTGTATTCTGTAGAAGCTGTCTTTTCGTTCTTTGTCTATTTTAATTCTTCAGATCATCCATTCCCTTATCCTTGTGATAGAGCTCACCTTATGAAAATACTTACGATAAAAAATACGATGGTCGATTTGCGTAGTCAGGCAAAATGCTAACTATATGCTCTAACAGGTGAGTTTTTCACTTTCTGTTCCGGTGCTCAGATCCACTGTTCACGAATGGGAGTTGTTCGGTCAGCGATAGTGGGTTAATGTCTGTGTATGCGGAATTGGCCATTCTCTACATTCGTAGATCCCTGGGAGTCTTCCTACCACTCCTGGTGGAGTGCTGCCGCGGTCAAGCGATGCGCCACTGCCCTTCTACGGCAGGTGCTGCAATGGGTGGGACTTGGATTGCTTGGGTTTGGTTGCGATCTAGGTAGCTCTCCCAGAGCAGCCTCTCACGATTAATTGAGCTGCCGCCCCACACAGTCGCCAGGCTGCTCATTTGCCTGCCACAAAACTGGCTTAAGGGAAACAGACAGACGCACAGACAGACACACAACGGCTAAATTCTGGGTATGGCCCCTATAAATGCTAACGCACATTAAAAATAAACCATGCGTTACGATACCGGAACCACCTTTCACCGTCGGTGCTTTCGGGAGCAGCCTTTATCTTCCGCATCGACACAATCAAAGCTGCCGTATGGCATAGTAGGGATGAGCATGACGCATACTCACTCGTCTTGACCTCCGGAAAAAAGCAGACCAGAGGCACAAGCTCTGCCAGATGCTTTCTTCTGCCAGTAATGCCAGCCCATAACCACTGCAGGATAGACTGCATTACGTTCATATCCCTCGCTGTGTGCAGGTGATCTTTAAGTATTCCTCTCCGCATCTCCTGAGCGGTCAGAGCATTGAAATCGTCGTCGTTATTCCACACCTGGGCAAAGAGAAGGAAAGCTGGCTGAATCATCTAAACGGCACAATTATGTCGAAGGAGAAAATCGTCAGCTGCATGAGGCGTCTACTGTCCCGCGGATGCAGTGGAGCAGCGGATAATTCGTGGAAGGCATTGCCGTCTGCAAGCAACTCTGCCCACTCGGCAACAAAAATGGCGATTTGGTACAAACCAGGACTCGTGTGGAATGAAATACGAGTTTCTGGTTTTACGAGCAGGTCCTCAGTACTGCGAGGTTTCGTGGTGGGCCCAGCGTCCATCCCCCAGACAGAAAAACCAAGCAAGCCAGGTATTGGGAGACAGGCCGATTGGTCCAACGAACCCCCTAGGAATAGCTGGATCGTTTAAACTCTGCACGGAGAATGTGGCGTCGCGTAGATCCCGAGCTATTTAAAAGAAAACTGACGCCAACCAATGTTTTAATTTTTCCCAACGTTTCAGGACCTACTCGGTCCCTTCTTCAGGGGCGACTAAAGTGTGTCAGCAACCGCGGGGTGTTGCCTTCGCTCTCCCTTTGTTAGCACGTGATGCAGTCCACTAACGTACACAGAGGGGAACGTTCCTGACGTTTATTCATCGCTGCTTTTGTGAGCCGGATGTGCCATGACTCCACATGTCGCCTCTTGTACAGGTTTGGCTCCACGGGACGCTCACCTCCTCGAAGGCTATTGCGTGGTCGGCGCGCTCGCAGTGTTCTGCGAGGGGGTTGGATTCCGAATTCATTCTGAATCATTACTATGACACCAAAAGACCTTGTCGTCTACAAAATGCGGTGCTCCAAGTGCCCGGCTTCATAAGTCGGCGAAGCAAAAAATCTCCATCAAAGAATAATGGCACACAAAAATGTCATCCGGCTAATGAATTCGGAATCCAACCCCCTCGCCGAACACTGCGAGCGCGCCGACCACCGAATAGCCTTTGAGGAGGTCAGCGTCTTGGCCGGCTCTGATGATGTTTTCGTTCAGATCTCGAGCTCATTAGTAATCGTCCTCACGCACAGGAGCCCACAGGTTCATCAATCATGCGAGACTGACGCGTACATAAGAATAGAACATAGGGCATACAGTGCATATATAGTGATTCCAGGATGTATCCATCTTGTTTCACATTATCTTTCCATTAATCAGGTTGCGTCCAGTAAAGAACAACGGACTATTTCTCCGATTTCCACTGAGCAGTGCATGAAACGATCAGCGGTCACCAGCCATTGCACATTTCCTAGTCTCATAGAGATCCATTTCTTAGTCTCTAGTTTCCTAGCATTTCCTAGTCGCATAGAGTTATCCAGGATGTCCTCAAGCTAAGTGAGGGGTATGTGAGCGATTATGTGAGCAATTGTTCACTATAGCGGGGAAGCCGACGGCACAGATGTCGCTTTCACTTTGTTAGCGCAATGAATACGAGACTGTGGAGAACCCCGAAGATATCGGGAAGTGCCTTATATTCACGTTGTTTCTTAAGCCTCGGAAATATTACCTTCACGCAGAGCAGTAACCAACCTACCATCATAGCGGTGTATTCCCCCTTCCGCCTGAATAAAGTCGTCGAGGTCCACCAGAGCCCTGTTTGAGAGAGGAAAAAAAACGAATTTTGGGTCAGATAGCGATCGACGCAACGGCAAAGGCGTATTACGAAATCACGCCTGTGAAACGGGATGCTGCTTTTCATTCTGCACATTGTTCTTATTGGAGGTAGCGCCAGTACAATGGGCCCTCGAAAAGCGCCTGTGAGAGTTTGTCGTCACATCATTTTACTGCAAGCAGTAGAGGTAACAAATATTCGATTCAGGCACGCGCGCTAAACACAAGGTGTAACTGCTTTAGAATGCAGTTCCCATTGATTTCTCCTTAAAGCCCTTGTATTCTGTAGAAGCTGTCTTTTCGTTCTTTGTCTATTTTAAGTTTCATATTATCCATCCCCTTATCCTTGTGATAGAGCACCCCTTAGGAGATTACTTACGATAAAAAAATACGATGGTCATTAACGAAGTCAGGCAAAATGCTAATTATATGCGCTAGCAGGTCAGTTTTTCACTTTCTGTTCCGGTGCTCAGATCCACTGTTCACGGATGGGAGTTGCTCGGTCAGCGATAATGGGTTAAGAGTCTGTCTACCACTCCTGGTGGAATGCTGCCGCGGTCAAGCGATGCGCCACTGCCCTTCTACGGCAGGTGCTGGCATCGTCGGGACTTGGATTGCTTGGGTTTGGTTGCGATCTAGGTTGCTCTCCCAAAGCAGCCTCTCACGATTAATTGAGCTGCCGCCCCACGCAGTCGCCAGGCTGCTCACCTGCCTGCCACAAAACCAACTTCAGGCAAACAGGCAGACGGACAGACAGACACACACAATAGCTAAATGTGGGGAATGACCACCATAAGTGCTAGAGCACTAAAAAAAAAAAAACTCCGCAACTTACACTACCGGAACCGCCATTCGGCGTCGGCTCTTTCGGGCGCAGCCATTATCTTCGGCACTCACAACAGTAAACAGTATTAGGGATGAGCTTGATGCATACTCACCCGTCTTGACCTCCGGCAAAAAGAGGCCATAGGCCAAGCTCTGCCAGATGCTTTCTTCTGCCAGTAATGCCAGTCCATAACAACTGCAGGATCGACCGCATTACGTTCATATCCCTCGCTGTGTGCAGGTGATCTTGAAGTATTACTCTCCGCATCTCCTGAGCGGTCAGAGCATTGAAATCGTCGTCGTTATTCGACATCTGGGCAAATCGAAAAAACAAATCTGGCTTCTTCATCTCAAAGGCACGATTATGTCGAAGGAGTAAATCGTCAGCTACACGAGGCGTCTACTGTCTCGCGGATGCAGTGGACGAGCGTGTCATTCGTGGAAGGCATTGCCGTCTGCGTAAACTCTGCCCCTCCGCAACAAAAATCGCGATTTGGTTTGGTTTAGGTTTGGTTTATTAGGTTTTAATGTACCAAATCAAGTAAGGCTATGAGGGACGCCGTAGCGAAGGGCTCCGGAAATTTCGACCACCTGGGGTTCATTTGGTGCGAAGCAGGGCTCGTGTGGTATGGAATACGAATTCGCTGGTTTTTAGGACAAAGTCATCAGCAAAAAGGAAATCCTTTCGCTGCGGAAACGCAGGAAAAAAAGATTGCCATCGGTCCAGAAGTTTTCATGCTCTGACGAAATGAAATCCTCGGGAAGTTAAGCGTCCCTTTATGTAAACGTTCGCAGTGGGCACGTTTCTCAGGGGGTATGATCACTGCCATAAAGGTGGGAATTCATTTTGACAGAGAATATTTTCATAACACATTCATTAATACCTAGAAATTGTGTCAGCTGAAATCACCTTCCCCATGACATCGCTTTTATAAAAGATACTAAATAGCGCAATGCATAAACATATTTTTTTATGAATGTGCATATGATTTCCACTGTCTAAATTCTGCTCTTACTGTATGAACAAATTGTTTTATGCATCCCCGCTACATTTGCTTCCTTTGTGTTTCTCGCCTATTTCTGTGTAGTTGTACTTTCCTTTCTCTTTTAGTTGTTGTTTATATTTTATTTTTATATGTATCCCCACTATTCTCTGTAATGCCTTCAGGCCCTGAGGGTACAAAAATGAATCCTCGGGGAGTTTCTAGCAAGTGACGTCACTAGAAATAGAATTGGTATGTTGGTTGTAGAGCTAGCCCTTCGCAGGAGGCTTGCTCGGGAAACAAACTCCAGATGCCGTCCCTGAAGTTTCTATGCTCGGATTTCGTCGACTACGATTGTCCTTCTGACGCACTGTTCGCCCGCTGCCGTCTGCCAGGGCCCATCCGATCCCTCGGGCCTGCCCAATAAGGTTCTTACCTGATCTAGTTCTAAAGTACCTAGCTGCATCTTCAGCGACAGCACTGTCGCCTTCTTAACGGCAAGGTGGTGGTAGGCGCCGATGCATGCGTCGCCATAAAGGTTCTCCTTGAGCACCTTTCCGCACAGTTTGCCTAGGCTGTCAATCTGCGTCATCAGAAGGAAGCGCGGCACAATGAAATCAACGCAGATCAGGAGTTCCCTGAACGATGCGAAACGTGTGCGAAAAATCAAGTTCAGAAAAAAAGCCACTCCAAGGGTGGCTAAGGAGTCATGATCACTTTTGGCTCAATCTGGTAAGGAATATTTGCTGCTCATTAAAATTAAAAAAATACGAGGAACTTTAGCGGCTAAAGTGGTGAAAGGCACAATCCTGAGTGTTGCACTCTGCTACGCGATTGTTCACTTCACATTCTGATGGTGCATTAATTAACTGCCAATTAATAACGCTTCATCTTTGCCTTTAGGAGTGGATCGCGACAGCGTGTTGTAGCGCCGCTCGCGATGAGAGCAACGCTTTTTGAGGAAAGGAAATGGCCCTGTAATTCTCTGTCATCTCGGTGGACACCTGAACCGCACCGTGCAGGAAGGGAAGAAGTGGAGTGAAAGAAGAGGGAGAAAGAGGGGCCGTAATGAGAGAAAATGCAAATTTTATTTGAGGAAAGGAAATTACGCAGTAACTGTCTCGCATATATCGGCGGACACCAGTCGAAAATTGTATTTGAGGAAAGGAAATTACGCAGTAACTGTCTCACATATTTCGGAGAACACCGGTCAAAATTCGCGCGCAGTGACGTCACGACCATTTCGACCAATCTGAAACGCGGACAAATTTGCTAACACGTCTTGGTCACGACGCTATGAGCCATTGAAGGCTTTCGCCTTAAAAGAGTCTTTAGGGCTGTGACTTGTACAGTTGCATTAAAGTAAGCTTTTCTGCATCCCAGGTCAGAACGAGCGATTTAAGAGGGCAACATGACTTATCCACTAGGAATGGCACGAAAACTTCGCTGTATTCGCATTAAGACACCGTGCACACAGCAGGCCTCTGTGCAATGCCGGAGTGAAGTATTCAGCCGTCGGCGTCGTAGTTGTAGTTGGCGCCGCGCGTCGGAAGAAATTTATCATGCCAACCGTCTGCCGCACAATGATCTCGATGCTGTCATACGATTTAGCGCTTTGTGCAGCATAAACGTACTAGTCAAGTTAGAATACCTAACAGCAGGAATTCCAACTGGTGACTTATAAACAAAGGGAGGGGGGGGGGCGATGTGTGAGACGGTTACTGCGTCATTTCCTTTTCTCAAATCTAATTTTGAGTTCCTTGGTTAGGACCCCCTTTCTCTCTTCATTCACTCCCACCTTCCTCCCTTTCCTTATGGCACGGTTCCTGAGTTGCATAAATTATAGCCTTGTTAACCCGACGTCTTTAAGACCGCGTTTAGTAGGAGCTGGAGACAGTGTCAGCGTTGCTGTCACTGTCGAGTCAGTCTGCTGCCGTATCCCAATATCATTGGCGTAATCAATCGAATCACAAGTTACAGGCCCAGTTTTTTTGCCCCCAGGTCTCTCATCCCACCCTTGACTTGCTGACCAGCAACTGGACCCGTGTAAGCATCCGCGCACTGTCGGCGCCGGGCTCGACGCTGTGTTGCTTAAAATGTCGCCAACTCACCTTACATTCTTGCGAAAACTCCAACGCCTCATAAACGCCATATCCCCCGATACGATGACGAAGGGGTGCGTCGGAGGCGTGTTGAATGAGCAGGTGCTCCCAAATCGCTTAGCCGCACCTGGGCTATCACTGCACTTCGAGAGCAGCTTCCAGCACTAGGAGAACCTGCAGCCTGTGAGGGAGCGAGAGACAGACGGTAGGTTCCTGGACGCCTCGCCGTAAATAGAAGCAAAGTAGTTCTGCTTGGCTGCTTTAACACAACACGCAATTCTCGATAAAAGGAAGAATACCGCGTATACGTCGAACTTCATGAATTTTTCCGGCTGTGCTGCCAGAAGTCCCCGAAGCAGTGAATGCGACCACGTGTTATTTATGGATTCGCTCACAAGCAGCTCTTCAGTTTACAAGCTATTGTCGTTGCTTGGCCGACGTAGGTTAATAAAAGGCAATGCTAACCACACAGTCCATTATTGCTCCTCCGAGACCCCTCATCACGTCTGCCACAAAATTCGCTAATCGGTTCTCAAAGATGAGACTTATTTTGCTAGCTGACATACGAGTACGTCGCAGATCGTACTAGCCGATGTACAACGTACGAAGGAATTGACAGCAACAGACGAAGGTTTGTGAATCGCGCCTATATCCTCAGAAAGATAACTGTCCAGAAAACAATTTTAATGCGCCAAAACTTAAGCACAGCATTGGTCCAAATTCATCATGCCAAACGGTCTGCTTTCCGGTCGTGTATCAGGCACTCTATGGCACCCCTGAATATCCCAAACGATAAAAAGAATTTACCCTCAATTATAAGAGATTTTGGCCTTTTAACTGCACCGCAAGTTTTCAGCTGCCCGCCTCAAATAAATCTTGTTTGGTTTAAAGACATTATACCAACGCTGAACACTTCTCATTGGTCACATTCTCGTCTCTTCGAAAGAGCTTTTAATTCGTCTGAGAGATCAAGGTAAAAACTATAAATGAAGGAGAGGAAGAGTAGCACATACAAAGGCAGCAAGGGCGAAAGAGTGTCACAATTCTTGTTGGAAGAAGGAAGAAGAGACGCAACTGCACGTCAAAGCCACTCACAACCAACTGCGCGCTTTATTGCTTCCGTCAGAAATCAAGGCAGTCCCCAGGCTGTTCACTGATGCACATTCTCTTCTGCCTGTAGAGGGCGCAAAAGGAAGCTTTAACTGAAACGGAAATGGCGCAGTATCTGTCTCACACATCCCGGTGGACACCTGAACCGCGCCGTAAGGGAAGGGAGGAAGGTGGGAGTGCAAGAAATAAATCTCACTCCGGATTCCACCTGAGGTTCCGAGCAGTGGGGACGTGCTCCGCATGGCCTCTGGCCTCGTGTCCATTTTTTGGCAAATTTCATTGACTGCTGTTCCCGTGAATTGTGCAAAGGATTCCAGCCGATACCGGATTTCGCCAGGTACGACCACTGCTTGCCCATTTTGCGGGACTTCAAGTGCAAGTGTCAACACTTGGTGAACCGCGTTTGGCCTAACGCTAGGCCGAACGCCGGTGCCGTGCCGGTGGGACCCGCTCGCCACGCGGACCACCCATAACGATCGCATCATGGAATATGCCGTAGAAGGCGAAGACATTACTCCGGCTAAGCTTGCCGAAGGAGGATGGAAGACCGTTCTCAACCTGCAAGAACGCTACCGGCGCCCCGGAGCGAAGAACGCCATTCATGGGAACGCAGACCCGACGAACGCGCCGGCGACGCCGGGGAAGGAACACGGCACCGCTACCGGCGTTCCCCGTAACGAAGGCAAGTCCAACTCCGCTCTTCGGAAAAAACCACCCGCCCGACGTAGGCAGGCACCGCTGCCACGTCTACCAGCAAACTGCTACAAAGTCGTCGTCAGGCCGCGAGGCATGGACTTGCGCACCGTCGCGCCGCGCCACATTCTCAGAGTTACCTGCGTAGCGTTCGACCTACCGCTTGAAGAGGTGGTGACTGAAGACAGCCTTCGTGTTAACACCATTAACAACACATTCACTATTAGCACACCGAACAAGCTCAGGGCTTTGGTGTACAGCAATCTGAGACTGCTCAAGATGGGCGACAAAGAGTACGAAGTGTCATCGTACGTGTCGGCGCCGGACGACTCCACGCGAGGCGTCATTTATTATGCATACGATGGCGGGACACCTGATGAGGTCCGACAGGGATTCCTGAAGCGCAACCACGGGATTCCGGTGGTGGATGCTCGCCGCCTCGGACAATCAATGTCTATCCTGGTGACTTTCGCCGGCAAGAAGGCTCCAGACACCATCTACTATTGGGAGAGTCCTTTCCGTGTGCACCCGTACAGGGAGCAGGTCGAAACCTGTTTCAACTGCAGAAGAGTCGGTCATCGGGCAGACGTCTGCTACAGACCCAGGAACCAGCTGTGCCGCAGATGCTGCGAAGAACACCCTCCCCCAGCCGAGGGGGAAGAGCACACCTGCACGCCAAAGTGCATTGTGTGCAAAGGCGCCCATAACACCGGCAGCAGGAACTGCAAGCATCGCTTCGTCGACCGCCGCCCCCGATACAACCAACAACAAAAGAAAGCGACCAGCGAAGAAAGCGACCAGCAGTCCGGACACAAGTCGCGTTCCAGAGACAAGGCCGGCAACCTATCGTCCAGCCAGTGTCGTGGCAGCAATTCCCGCGACAGATCCACCTCCTTCCCACCACTGTCGTCGAGCCAGGGTGCCAGTTCGAGGCAGGGGAACAAGGACAGACGGAGGAGTGCGAGCAGGAGCAGGAGTTGAAGCTGCTCGACAAAGCAGGTGAGCTGGCCGGGTACGGCCTCCCATAACTACACCGCTCGCGAGAAGGAGCTCCTAGCTAAAATACAGTCCAGAGACGAAACCATTGCGCAAATGCAGCGAGAGATGGCCGAAATGAAAAGGCTGTTTAAATCGCTACAGCCCCCCGCAACAGCCATGCCGAACGCATCTCGCACGCCCCCCTCTCCCGCGCTCAGCGCTACATCTTCTACCAGTAATGCGATGGAGACGGATAGCCGCATTAACCTCCGCATTAACCTCAAAAGGCCGGCTCCTTCAGACGAGGGCTCCGAATCGAAACGCGCTGCGGAAGCGTCCAAAGAGGACAACCGGCAACCGACAATCAAACCTAAGGCTTCAGACAAGATAAGAGCCGAAGTGAATGCCCTCGAGAACAAATTTAGCGGTCTCGAGGAAAAAGTTAACCATCTTACGAGGGAAGTAGCCCACCTGGGTACAAACATCGCTGCATTTTTCCATCAAGTAGTAGAGCGCCTCGCGGCCTTGGAGGCAAGCCGTAACGTTATGCCACCAGCCGCGACCTTGCCCGTAATAATCCCTCCCATATCCCACCATGGCCCCTCGCCAACAAATTGAGGTATCGCAATGGAACTGCAGGGGATTCCGCAACAAACGGGGAAACCTGCAGTTTCACATCCAAAACCTAGGTAGACAACCGGACGTGATAGCCCTTAAAGAAGCTAGCGGCCCGGCGAAATTACCAGGCTATAAATCATTCATTCCACCCTCAAACTCAGTGACGATGACGACGACCCCGTTTACCGCTACCTTTGTGCAACGCAACATTACGGCTATACAACACACTATAGACAGTTGTAACGAACAATACACGTTACTAGAAATTGTGCCGAGGAAAAAGGGAGACGCCAATCTCTTTATTCTGAACTTATACAGTTCCCCAAAAGACAAAGGGTCAGGAATTCTAGACCTACTGCTTAAAGCCACGCGCCTGGCCGCCAGGACACAACTCCTTGTGGTAGGCGACTTTAACACCCAACATTCGGCTTGGGGCTATCGCAAAAACAACCCCAAGGGCACCAAGCTGTGGCAAACGATCCAAAACCTGGGCCTCACAATTCTTAACGATCCCCAAGAAAACACGCGGGTCGGAAATAGCGTTAGCGTAGATACCTCACCGGATCTCACACTATCCAAAAACATTCGCGACGCCCGCTGGTCGAACACGAAACAAACGCTGGGAAGCGACCATTATATAATATCCACGACATTTGACACGAAACTGCACAAACTGCACCTCATGCGCACTCGCATTACCGACTGGGATAGGTTCAGGCGCTTACGAGAGCAGACTGCCCCCGGCCAGATCAACAACCTAAGGGAGTGGATCGCTGCACTCAAAGACGATATCAAGACCACTACGGTCGAGACGCCTATTGAGGAGCCGCATCAAACGACCGACTCTAAACTCCTACACATGTGGGAAGCGCACGCCAGCCTGCTGAATCGCTGGAAGAAACAGAGACACAACAGAAACTTACGGAATTTTTAAAATTTCACCAGCGCTCCGACTAGGAACAAGAACAGAGAAGGAAGACAAGGACAAGCGCTAGCGCTTGTCCTTGTCTTCCTTCTCTGTTCTTGTTTTTAGTCGCAGCGCTGGTGAAATTTTAAAGATGTACCAACTAGCTCAAACCACCATTTTGCTCCAAACTTACGGAAGCGTATTGCGCAACTCGAGCGCCAAATCGAAAAATACACATTAGAACTACAAGAACAAGAATGGGGCCAAATTTGTGATAATATGAATGGGAAGATGGGATGCAAAAAGATATGGCTCTTGCTCCGCCACCTGCTCGACCCAACACACACAAAATCCACAACGCGAGACCACCTCACGAAACTAATTCACCAGTATCAGGGTACAGACACAGAGCTATTCGCCGAACTGCAAAAACGTTACCTGAACACGTCACATACGGACCCCCTACCCGCATACGAGGGCCTCCCCAATGAGACCCTGGACGCAGACATAGTGGACGCCGAGGTCTGGTTTGCTCTGGGTCAGCTCCCTACCACCTCCGCAGCGGGACCGGACGGAGTGTCGAACAAGACGCTCAGAAACCTGGACCCTAAGTCTGTCGCGGCTCTGACAGACCTAATGAACACCTACTGGAGGGAAGGCGAGATCCCCCAGGAATGGAGGCATGCACGGGTGACCTTCATCCCCAAACCGGGAAAGAAACTCTCGATCGAGAATCTGCCGCCCATCTCCCTCACGTCTTGCATCGGAAAACTTATGGAGCATGTCATCCTTAACCGACTGCAAAATTACGGGGAAGATCGCGACCTACTTCCTCCCACAATGTTTGGCTTTAGGGCTAGCTTATCCACGCAGGACGTGATGCTCCAGCTTAAGATGGAGGTGCTAGACCCTCCACGCGGAACTGGGACGAAGGCAGTGCTCGGGCTAGACCTGAACAAGGCCTTCGATAACGCTTCGCATGAGGCCATTCTCACGAACCTCTCTAAAATAGACCCGGGAGAACGGACATTCAATTACGTGCGCTCATTCCTATCCGAGCGGACCGCAGAGCTTGTGTTAGGTGGCCTCAAATCGGAGCCCCATTCCTCTTGGCAGCCGAGGCACGCCACAAGGCTCGGTGCTCTCGCCTTTCCTCTTTAACCTTGCACTTATAATAAGGGAGTAATTACTCATTGGCATCCATTGGCTGCGCTCGGGTGGATGCCAATGAGTAATTACTCATTGTAAACATAAATACCCGAATTTCACGAGGGACGGGCTAATCTCATTTCATGACATCACCCATCACTTTAGGCTGGAGAGGCGCGCATATCCCCCTCCCCACAAGTCGATAACAAAAGCGCAGGAAGTCACCTGGCGCCGTCTTCAAACACGCTCCCTTCTCAATCCGGCTCTGCTTGCCCTCTTGTACCCTGGCCAGTACGATCCAAACTGCCATAAATGTGGCGAAAGGGCCACCTACGACCACATTCTGTGGAATTGCGCAGATGATCCGCCTCCGGCGGAGTTGATACAGCTCCCTTCTCCCGAGCGGTGGGAGGCCGTGCTGGTCAGCTCGGACCCCAAGCTCCAAGTGCGGGCAATCGAGCGGGCCAACGACGTCGCCGCTAGCCATGAGCTAGCAGCGGCCATCTAGTACGTGCCTCCGCAACCTGCTCTCGACGCAATAAAAGTTTTACAATCCAATTTCACTCCCACTGGCGATCTTTAACCTGCACTAACATCGCACAGCACCCGGGCGCCGTTTGCGTTCCGCTTCCATCGAAACGCGGCCACCGCGGCCGGGTTCGAACCCGTGTAGTCCGGCTGGGTAGACGAGCGCCTCAACCGCTGAGCCACTGCAGCGGGTCAAACACGAAGTGTAAGCAATAAGGCCTGCCCTATTCTGCATCAACAGACAGAGAGACAAACCTAAAGGAGTTGTTAGTGCCACAAGCGTGCACAGGCCTGTCTATAAGGGGGAGGGAGCACAATGGCAGCGCCCATTTACTTCTTCTGTGCAGCAAAGAACAGTGTGGTACAAAACTGCACACCCCTTCATGTCTATCAGCGAGACCTCTGCCCTCCCCCCCCCCGCCCCCCCTCGATCTGTGTACGTCTATGCTGTGCCACAAAACCGGAGTAGACCCAAGTTGACCTCGGCCGATTGAGAATACCTCTAGGAAGACAAAAAAAAATTCAAGGGGCATTTTGGCTCCCTAAAGTGCTGCAAGGCGAAAGCCTTTCCTTGCGCACTGGTTTGCATTGACGTTTTTTTTCGTCTTTTATTTTTTTTTTCATTTTGATTTTTTTTTAACTTCACGTCAGGGAAGAGAGGAATATGAGACTGAACGAAGACACCGTACGCACTAGACGCGCGTTTGTTCATTCGAAACCATCGAGCATGCATGACGGAGTGGTTAGCGTGCTCGTCTCGCATTGCGTAGACCCTGGTTCGATTTCCCAACTCCACCAGTTTGCTACTCGGTTTTATTTATTTATTTCACTTCGAGCATGACTATACCATCCCTTTAATTGGTTGCATGGTTACTAGCCAAAGTGCAATTGCCCCCGTTCGAAATTCGCGCACTGTGACGTCACGACCATTTCGACCAATTAAAAAGCGTGACATTTCTGTCGACACTCCTGCTCACAACGATGAGGCATTAAAGGCTTCCGCCTTATTATCAAGACCCGGACACAAACCTCTCGGTAAGTTCGTCCCAGACTTAGTCAAAACTGCCGGAGCCCTCCACTACAGCGCCCCTCACAGCCCGAGCCACCTTGGGACGCTAAACCCCATGAACAAGAACTGTTAGTGCAGCGTTCTCGCGACGCTTCCATGAGTGTCTCGACACAGAGACCATTGCATGCTTCAAGTGCACGAGGAACATCGGCCGTGCGGCCACATACCTGTGGCCCCGTTCCCACTTCTGGCAGCTCCGTCGTCGCGGTCACGTCCCTGGCAGCGAATGCCCGCTGAGCTGCACGCCTCATCTCGCGTAGCTCGGACATCTAGCTGAAGCCGCGCAGTCAGTTGAAAACCGGGACGCCTTGGTGGGTAGGCAACGCGCCTGCCGTCGCTGGCACGCTCGGAGAGATCCGGATGGGAGGACCTGCTCGTGGTGCTGCGGCAGGAAGAGCTCACCTCGGCCGCCCCTGCGTTCCCGTCTCTGACCGCGCCGTCGGCAGGTACGGCCATCGCTGTAGAGCTGTGGTCAAAGTGCCCGAGTGAGAGATCACGACTGAGCTGCTTCTGAAGCTTCGGCTGCTGCTGCCCGGTCTGCACGCCCGGTTCGCGCGCGCCATTGCTGCCGCTGCGGCGGTGTCGCATGCCACATTCGGCCCAAAAGATGCGGGTTCGATCCCGGCCGCGGCGGCAGAATTTCTTTGGAGGAAATTCTAGAGGCCCGTGTTGTGTGCGATGCCAGTGCACGTTCAAGAACCCCAGGCGGTCGAAATTTCCGGAGCCCTTCACTACGGCGTCTCTCATAGCTTGAGTCGCTTTGGGACGTTAAACTCCATAAACCGAACTAAACCAAGCCACATTCGGAACGCCGCGTGCATTGCTGTTGTTGTTGATGTTGCCTTGGTGGCATGGCACATACCCACGACGCGGGATTGGCCAGGGTAGAGTGAGGAGAGCCCAAAGAAGGTAAATTGGTGCCAAGCTAATTTATTAACCTTTGCTGCCAAACTAATGATTTAACTTTGTGTAAGAATTCCGAGGAATTAAAGATGGAATTATAGATTTTAAAAAATAATGAAAAAATGGATTGGGAGCAAAAAAAATTGATTGGACCGCGTGCATTATCCGCTCTCCTGCGACGCGACCAGCTTCGTTTTCGTTAGTGTTAACGGCCGGTGCACGTGGTCGCCAAATTGTGGGCATACGGGAATACCTAAGCTGCGAAGGTGAATGCTGTTTTATGGGGGTCTAACATCCCAAAGCGACCGAGGCCACGATGGACGCCGTAGTGAAGGGCTTCGGAAATTTCGACCACCTGCGGTTCTTTAACGTGCACTGACATGGCACAGTACACGGGCCTCTGAAAAAAAAATGAAAAATGTGTTCTGAGGAAAGGAAAAGAAATGGTTTAGTTTGGTTTATGGGGTTTAACGTCCCAAAGCGACTAAGGCTATGTGAGACGCCCTAGTGGAGGGCTCCGGGAATTTCGACCACCTGGGGTTCTTTAACATAAAGAAATGATGCAGCAACTGCCTATCTCGGTGGACACCCGAAACGCTCCGTAACAGAAGGGATAGAGGAGGGAGTAAAAGCCTGACATCGCACAGCACATGGGCGCCTCGCGCTTTTTGCGTTTCGCCGCCATCGAAACGCCGCCGTCGCAGCCGGGTTCGAACCCGGGTATTCCGACCCAGTAGAAAATACCTTACAACCACTGAGCCACCGCGGAGGGTCGCTGGAATAAATTCGACCGCCACGGCCGGGATCGAACCCGCGTCTGTCATTCTTATCACGCTCCTAAAATTCCTTCAAGACTTATCTGGCCTCCAAATCGTGACAGCAGCAGTCGACTACATTGTGGACAGTCCCATGCACAACGCATGGCACCAATTGCGCCCGAAAAGCGTTGGCGTAGCTCATGAAGTAAATAATAGTAGTAGGTCCTCCTTGCGGCCTCGGTACTGTACTGCTACGTATGCTTTTCGTTTCACTGACTCGTCACTCGAAAAGCTTAAGGAAACGCTTGATGGTTCGAGACTCGCGTCCGAAAACGCAGCCTGAAACTTGCGAACGAAATTACTGAAACGCTTGCTCCTGTGAATCTCCATCGTTGTCGGCTTTCCGAAGAGGCCCACGGTGATCTGGAACGCAGTAAATTCTAGTGACCCGCGTACTGTGCGATGACAGTGCACGTTAAAGAACCCCAGGTGGTCGAAATTACTGGAACCCTTCACTACGGCGTCCCTCATAGCTGGAGTCGCTTTAGAAATTTATACCCCCATAAACAAACCATATCTCGGTTTTGAGAAAAGAAAAAGGGGCATAGCTAGTTTGTCGGCGGACGCCTCAAGCGCGTCGCGAACACCGACTAAAACACTGTTACCAAGCTTTCAGTCGGCGTTCGTGGAGCGCTTGAGGTGTCCACCGACAAAGTGAACAAGCTATACGCCTTTCCTCATCGCTAAACTCATTCTAATAGCCGCGGTGTAAAACATCTCGGTTTTGAGAAATAGACTAGTTCACTTTGTCGGTGAACGCCTCAAGAGCACCACGAACGCCGCCTAAAACACTGTTACCGCCGAGAGATGCGGGCTCGATCACGGCCGTGGCGGTCGTATTTCGATGGAGGCGAAATTCTAGGGGCCCGCGTACTCTGCGATGTCAGTGCTCGTAAAAAAACCCAGGGTCGAAATTTCCAGAGCCCTTCACTCATAGCGGAGTCGCTTTATGACGTTAAACGCCCCTAAACAATAAACCTCACGGTTTTGATAAAAGGGAAGGTACATAGCTAGTTGGTCGGTGGACGCCTCAAGCGTGTCGCGAACGCCGACTAAAACGCTGGGCTACCAAGCTTCCAGTCGGCGTTCGCGGTGCACTTGAGGTGTCTACCGTTAGAACTAGCTATGCGCCTTTCCTTTTCGCAAAACCCAGTGTAACAGTCACGGTGTAAAACAGAAATAGACTAGTTCCCTTTGTCGGCGAACGCCTCAGGCGCACCACGAACGCCGTCTTAAACATTGTTACCCCCGAAAGACGCGGGTTCGATCACGGCCGTGGCGGTTGTATTTCCATGGAGGCGAAATTCTAGAGGCCCGCGCACTTTGCGATTGCACGTTAGAACCCCAGGTGGTCGAAAGATCTGGAGCCCTTCACTACGGCGTCCCTCATAGCCAGAGTCGCTTTCGAACGTTAAACCCCATGAACAGTAAACCATCTCTCGGTTTTGGGAACAGAGAAGGCGCATAGCTAGTTTGTCGGCGGACACCTAAAGCGCGTCGCGAGCGCCGACTAAACACTGTTACCAAGCTTCCAGTCGGCGTTCGTGGAGCGCTTGAGGTGTCCACCGACAAAGTGATCTATACGCCTTTCTTTTTCGCTAAACCCACTCTAATAGTCGCCGTTTAAAACCCCTATCTCGGTTTTGAGAAATGGACTAGTTCACTTTGTCGGTGAACGCTTCAAGCGCACCACGAACACCGTCTAAAACACCGTTACCCCCGAAAGACGCGGGTTCGATCAAGGCCGCGGCTGTCGTATTTCGATGGAGGCGAAATTCTGGAGGCCCGCGTACTTTGCGATGTCAGTGCACGTTAAAAAACCCCAAGTGGTCGAAATTTCTGGAGCCCTTCACTACGGCGTCCCTCATCGCCAGAGTCGCTTTGGGACGGAAGGCGCATAGCTATTTTGCCGGTGGACGCCTCAAGCGCGTCGCGAACGCCGACTAAAACGCTGGGTTACCAAGCTTTCGGTCGGCGTTCGTGGAGCGATTGAGGTGTCCACCGACAAAGTGAACTAGCTACGCGCCTTTCCTTTTCGCAAAACCCAGTCTAATAGTCATGGTGTAAAACACCTATCTCGGTTTTGGGAAAAGGAAATGCCCAGAGCTAGTTCACATTGTCCGTGAACGCCTCAAGCGCACCACGAACGCCGACTAAAACACTGTTACCCCGAAAGACGCGGGTTCGATCCCATCCGTAGCAGAAGAATTTCGATGGAGGCGAAATTCTAGAGGCCCGTGTACTGTGCGATGTCAGTGCACATTAAAGAACCCTAGGTGGTCGAAATTTCCGGAGCCCTTCACTACAGCGTCCCTCATAGCCTGAGTCGTTTTGGGACGCCTAACCTCCATAAGCCATGAAACACTGTTACCAAACTTTTAGTCAGCGTTCATGGTTCGCTTGACGTGGACCTAGCTATGCTCTTTTCCTTATCTCAAAACCGAGAGAGGTTTTAGATTGCGCAGCCCCGGCTTCGGACTGACATCGAAGAAATCCGTGATTGCAGCTGCAAGTGCTACGCACCAAAAATTCTCTCACCTGTCCCACAAAAGCAGGCCGCCCTTCGCCATCTCCTTCGAAGGCCTCGATGCGTCCGAAAGTCGGTATTTCTCCGCCCTCGTCACCAACTTGCAACGCTTGTCGGAAGAACGATACAGAAACGCCGCTGCACGACAATGCCGCTCGCAACCAACTGCGTTTTTATTGCTTCCAGCAAAGCCCTAAGTACCCTCCAGGCATTTCACTGCCACACGCCCACAAGATTCTGCCTGTAGAGGGTGCTAGGAAGCTGCTAACATAGCGCTGATGAAAGCATCCGTTTTTTGATGATGATGATGTCCTCAGGCTTAATGGCCAGGGTGCAAAGCAGATCCGTTTTTCACTGAAAGAGTCTCTTTTTTCACTCCCACCTTCCTTCCTTCCCTTACGGCGTGGTTCAGGTGTCCATCCAGATGCGTGATACTGCGCCATTTCCTGTCCTCAAAAACCACCCAACCCAACGAACACCGACGCCCTAACGGACGTACTTCGCACAAAGAGCATGTCTATTAATGAGAACCCGATGGACATTGAATGCAGAGGGGAAGGCTTTGTAACAGCACGTGTCCGCTACTAGATGCGGAGCGGATTTTTTTTTTTTTTTTTGAGGAAAGGAAATTACGCAGTAACTGTCTCACATCTCGATGGACACCCGAATCGCGCCGTAAGGGAGGGAATACAGGAGGGAGTGAAAGAAGAAAGGAAGAAAGAGGTGCCGTAGTGGAGGTCTCCGGAATAATTTCGACCACCTGTGAATCTTTAACGTGCACTCACATTCAAAAGTTTTGGTTTTGTGGGGTTCAACGTGCCAAAGCGACTCAGACTTTGAGGGTCGCCGTACTGAAGTGCTCCGGAATGTTCCACCACCAGCGGTTTTTCGACGTGCTCTGAAATCGCACAGTACACAGGCCTCTAGCATTTTGCCTCCATCCAAATACGACCACGCATGCGAAACGGTCTGAGAGAAGATTTTGGCTGAAAAACTGATAGCTCACCGCGCTGCCAGGACTAACCTGCGTGCTAAGATATTCCGAGTGGAGGGTGGGGATGTGTATGGACCGGTTGTGTCACTGGTGGTTGTAGAGAGGCAAGGGTGGGGGAAGAAGGCTGCTATGGAGCCCGCGGTTTCCGTGAGACAGGCGTCTGTGTCGGCCACCGCCGCAGCGTCCAAGGGTGGCTTGTGGTTGTATGCGTGTGCTGGGCGGCGGACTGCGTGTGTGTGCTGACATGTTGCGTGCAATGAGTGCGAGGCGGAGGTTAGGGGTTGTAGAAAGACATCTACCCCCTAACCTCCGCCTCGCACCCATTCCACGCAACATGTCCGCCCACACACACGCAGGCCGCCGCCAAGCACACGCATACAACCACAAGCCACCCTTGGACGCTGCGGCGGTGGCCTACACAGACGCCTGTCTCCCGGAAACCGCGGGCTCCACAGCAGCCTTCTTCATCCACCCTTCCCTCTCTACAACCAGCACTCACACAACCGGTCCATACACCTCCCCACCCTCCACGCTCGCCCTAGAAATACACGGGATCGCCGATGCCATCACACACTTTGCCACCCATTGGGGGGCAGGGGGTACCCTGCCCCCCAATACGTTGTTTATACAGACTCGCAGGCAGCTCTGCGTGCCTTCCATGAAAGAGCCCTACCTTTCCCTACCCGATCGGGCTTAGACGCCACCCTCAGAGCATTAAGCCCACGACCGGTGACCCTTCGGTGGATCGCTAGTCCCATGGGCATCCAAGACAATGAGCTGGCTCACCAGGTTGCCTGCGATACTATACAACGGGCGCCGGGGATCCCATGGACGAGCCCACCGACGGAGCAGGCAGTCAGGGCTTACAGACAGAGTGTCGACGAATACTACACGAAGCAAAAATTCAACTTAGCTGATTTACCACCACCACACCCGTCCTTATCCATCCGTGAAGCTCGCATTCTTCGCCGAATACAGTTTAATTTCCTACGTACACCAGCCAAACTTTAGAGCGGACAGGATCACGAAGACGGCACTACGAAATCTGGACACCCCCTCTATCGAAGCCTTAACAGGCTATTTCAATTAGAGCTGGCAAAACGGTTCCCTACCTCCTCAGTGGAAAACATCGAAAGTTGTATTTCTGCCCAAGCCAGGCACGCCGCCTCACCATACTAATATCCGACCCATCTCTCATACTTCATGTGTAGGCAAGCTGTTCGAGCATGTCATTCAGACGCGACTCAGTATTTACTTGAAGGATAATGACCTCCTCTCAAACAGCATCTTTGGTTTTAGATCAGGATTGGCAGCGCACATATGTATTCCTCCACTCCAACATCAGATACAAAGGATACGAAAGCCATATTAGGAGTAAACCTCAATAAGGCCTTTGATCACGTTACCCACGCGGCTATCCTAACGAACGTGCAATCCCTCGAAGTTGGACAACGCATGTACAACTACATTCACGATTTCCTCAGTAATCGTACAGCCCATCTCTCATTCGGCCCGCATTCCTTAAGCGACATCACCATCGGTTCCCGAGGCACCCCACAGGGAGCGGTCCTCTCCCCGAATCTCTAACATAGCCATGATGGGATTACCTAAATTACTCAATTCGATAACAAACCTACACTTCAGCTTCTATGCCAATGACATTACACTCTGGACATGCCGAGGTAGCGACGCGAAGATAGAACACCGCTTACAAACAGCACTAAATATCATTTGCACGTATTATCAGCGTCAATTGAAACGCGAACAAGCCAATTGAAACGCGAACAGCACAGCTCGTAGATATTATACTAGGGAGGCAAAATACATGAGCAGTTGATTTTCCCGTCGAAGCCGAAAAGACCGCTCTTCTGAAATGTTAATTGCCCACGCCTGTATTTCACCTCCAGCCTCTAATATGCTTTATTTTTTGTGCTCGCATTTCAGGTGTTTTGTTCGCATTTCATTTAACGCTGATAGTACGTCAATGATAAAGAGTTCTCATGCTCCCCCACGAAATAGCAACTTTTCATATACAAGACCCGCCGAGCGTCTGGCACACCATCATATATTCAGCTCGTTTGGTGCAAGGAACCGATTCCCACAGTCCCAAAGATTCGCATACTGGGAATGTTTGTTACTACTTCTGGCTCTCACACTGACACGATCCAAGCACACCAAACTCACACACAATAGGCAACCAGGTTCATCAAACGTGTGGCACATAGAAAAATTCGCTGTGGCTTAGCTTGGTTAAACCCCGTAATTGCGAAAGCAATATCCGTACCTACGCCATGGTAAAGCTGGTAGTGTAGATGGTGGTGGTGATTGTGGTTAGACTTGTGGTGATGCATCGGTTATACAATCCAATCAAATCCCATCCAATTCATTCCAATCCACTGCAATCCAATCCAATACAATTCACTCCTATCCAATCCAATCCAATGTAATCTAGTCTAATCTAATGTAATCTAATCTAATCCAATCCAATCCAGTCCAGTCCAATCCAGTCCAATCCAATCCAATCTAATCTAATCCAATCTAATGCAATCAAGGTCAAATGAAGGTCAATGGTGGTCACCGCCGCGGCACGGCAAAGGCGTGAAAGTGCAAGTAGTATTGCTTTCGCAATAAAATCGTGCCTACTGTAACTAAATACGCTTAGACTAACACAGGCTGACATCGCCAGTAGAATAACATACGCACTACCATATCTCCCCCTCTTAGCGAAAGATAGAAAACGCTTGGACGGCCTCATTCGGAGAAGTACGCGCACAGCTTTGCGCCTTCCCCCATGCGCTTCCATAGAGCGCCTTCTTCGAATAGGAATACATAACACTTTTGAGGAACTCTGTGAGGCCATAAAAACGGCACAACTAGCCAGACTCACACGCACCCGCTCCCCCGTAACATGAACACCGACATGCACGAAAACAGACAAGCTCCGGCTCGGGCTCTTGAGAGACAACACGGCTCCCGACCCGGTGTATATCATGTAGACGTAGCAGGGTCATCGCCCACGGGATTTTACACGGCCGCTGTGTTCAGCAGGAAATGCACGTTGATGGACTCTCCTTTCGAGCCCCGAATTCAATGCGAGCCGAGGAAGTAGCGATCGCTTGTTGCCGCCCACGCCAATTCGAGAATCATCATCACGGACTCCCGAAAAGCATGTGATCATTACTTGACCCGGGAGATCTCCCCTTAGCTGTTTGTAGTCTAAGACGGACTGCCACTGATCCAACACCGAAAAGAATCATTTGGGCTCCAGGCCACCAGGGCTTACGAGGTAATGAGGCCGCTGACGCGGCTGCCCGAGCGCTTACTCACCGGGCTTCTCACCCCAGCTCTCCTGGCTCGGAGACTAACCAGCCGCTGCTGGGATTCAGGGAAATAATAAGCGTTATAGCAACAACCACCGCCTTTTCCCGGCCCCTGCAAAGCGGCTGAGTAAGACGGAGGAGCGAACTTTAAGGAGCCTGGAGACAGGTACTCGACTCTGTCCTGCAATGATAAAACATTACGATCCGAACGCGGATGGGCGATGCCCGCACTGTGCGGAGATCTGTGATATATTCCACATGGTGTGGGCATGTACTCTAAATCCCCACCTCCCCCCTTCCCCTACCCCTTCCAGAGAGGCATGGGAGAGTGCCCTCCTCAAGTGCTCCTCGCTTGAGTCCCAAAGGGCTCTCGGGAAACGGGTGAGAGACGGGGCCTCGTCATGTGGCGTCCTGGACTAGGGACGCCGACCATGTAGCGGGGCCACTCTGTGGCTCCCAAACTCTATTTCAACAAATAAAAATTTTCACCAACAGCACATGCACCCCTAAAGGACGTGCTCTGCTGCAGTCAGTTCGCATATCGCCCGTCGGTGTTATACCCGGCACTGCCACAATCCCTACTCCCATAAAAGCTGCAGTTCAGATAGCCCCCCCCCCCCTAAACAAATGCACCCGGAGCGCGATCAAAGGCGCAGAGAGGCCCGGGCCTTTGCACTACACAGAGCTTGCGGATAGAATCCCAATATCTATACCCGTACACTTCCACACCTCAGTGCCCAAACTGTCCACACACATATGCAGATATAGAACAATGCCTTACACAGGGCCACGCCTACCCTTTCCCCCCCCACTGTGGCCCATCTGGCTTGCCTCCCTGGATCTGAAACTGCAACGCGCCCACGTCACCTTGGCCCAGGAACTTTTGAACGCCTAACATAAACGCTGTTAAGTGTCACACCACCACCACCACTCATGTTCCACCCGATAATCTCCTGTAGGGAGCCTGCTCGTCCAGCACAGACCGAAAATACTAGCAACGGCTGGTTAAGAATGGCGCGCAAGATAATTGCCAGCGCAGTTCTAGAAAAAGAACACCACCCAAAGAGGATGGCGACCAACAGCCAACTTACCTCTGGTCAAAGAAAAGTCTTCCCCCTCCTCCTCTGACCTACAGGGCGCACACTGTGGCATAGAGGTGGACCGGTACCACATCGTAAGGGCCGTCCAAGACAACACAGCAATAGAGATGATAAAACAGCTGAAGATTAAGCGATTACCACTATCGCGTCACACCTTAAAGGCAGAGCTTAAGTGTCCCCTCCAGCTCTTTCTCTCCACCAGGGACGCAAAGTGAAGACAACGTAGGAATGTTATAAGGACGCAGTGTCACACTTTTATTAAACATCCTATACACCTTTGCAATATGGGCTCCCTGGGCGCTGCCATATTGTTCACTGGACTGTCGTGAGCACCCCTCGCTAGCACGGTGGAAGCGGCGGCGGAACCGGTTTCCGACAGTCCAGAGAGGAGGCTTTTCGACAACTCCCTCGCCCGATGCAAAGGTCTATAGATGAGGTGTTCAACGGGCCTTGGGATACGGTGTGTCGAGGGCGCGTTGCAAACTCTGGTCCCAATACGCAAGCCAGATAGGCCGCAGAAGGCGGAGGGGGGGGTGCTGTGGTATTGTGTCAGTTTTTGTAATATCTCTATCTGTGTGTGTGTGTGTGTGTGTGTGTGTGTGTGTGTGTGTGTGTGTGTGTGTGTGTGTGTGTGTGTGTGTGTGTGTGTGTGTGTGTGTGTGCGTGTGCGTGTGTGTGTGTGTGTGTGTGTGTGTGTGTGTGTGTGTGTGTGTGTGTGTGTGTGTGTGTGTGTGTGTGTGTGTGTGTGTGTGTGTGTGTGTGTGTGTGTGTGTGTTTGTGTGTGTGTGTGTTGGAACACTTGGATACGAGTTTACCGATACCAAAAAGGTTTGGCTGCCACAAGAAATGTTTCAGATGAAAGATGAGAACTTCACGGATTGATAGGTACATTTGAGACGGGACTATCAGCTAATCATTATTAATGTGTGAAATATTCGTGGCCAGTATGTGAGCCCTGACGGCGTCCACAACCGACGGGCTCGTCCACCAAATTCCCGGCGTCCGGTGTTGAGGGCGGCATCTCTGGCAGGTCTACTAGGGGAGGGGAAAGCCGTGTTGTGAAGTGTACGCAGAGCTGCCTGCGAGGTCAGGGAGGGGGTATTATGGTGGTGAAGTGTTTGGTGGCCTCAGCGACTCCGTGGATTTCTTTGGCTATAAGTTGAGCAGGGAGGAATACGGAACAGTCGTGCGAATTCCTGCCGGATGCAGGGATAAACCGTTAGAGGGGCAAGGCTGCAGTGAAACTAGCGTTTTCCGTGAGGTAGATGCCTGTGTAGGTCACTGCCACTGTGTCCCTGGGTAGTTTTCGGTTCTACGGCAGCGGCCTGCGTCTGTGTTGACGTGTTACGTGGAATGGGTGCGAGGCACATGCTAGTGATACAGATGCGAGACTGCAGTAGGTCAGGAAAACAATGTGTTCGTAAGCGGTGTGGGAATCTCCACCGCCGAGCCAGTAAATAGGACAGCCGGATGATATGTTCTTCGTGGGGTAGGTTGCGGGGGACTTGGAGGGTACGGAAGAGGCCTGTTCTGTACAAGGTGTCTGTGAACACCTCAGGGGCTAGTCCTATAGAGCTTTGTGCCTGTGGAGGGCCAGCAAAGAATTTATGAGTTTGTTCAGGGTGAGCACTTGAGAACGGCGACTGGCATGTTTTTCAGAGGCGCCAGCATATGTTAAGACTACGTAGCGAAGTGCGTGCGTGATGGAGTGCATGTGTATATGGCCTGATGGATGGTTGAAGTGTCGGAGGTAAGCGGCATCGCTATAAAAGAGTAAGAGTCGACACGGTGGATGCGCTCTACGACCAGGGTGAGCGAGACGGAGGCGTTCAGTGTCCGTTGATATTTGCTGCGGCCTGCGAGTATAACGCCTTTGTCAAACGGGCGTTTCCGAACTCTATCTGCATCGGAGTTTTCGAGCACGATCGAAGCGTCCAGTGCTGCACGGGCATTTTCTATGCTCATTGATGTGTGTATGTGCGTTTGAGGCGCCAAATATTCCACAGACATCGGTAGGAAGCTGACGTCCGGCAACACTGCGCAGCTAAATGCAGCGCTAGCCTAATCAGCCACGCTGTGTTGGCGGCGGTTTGCGGCGAGAACTTTGTTTTAGCGTATACTCGTGGTCGCATCATTCACAGGTATTGCCGTTGCGACTGCTATGAGCCTAAAGATAAAACGCAAGTTTCATGTGGTGTTGGTGGCTGCAGCTGACCTCGAAACAAAGGATGGGACAGAGCCAGCGAGGGGAGAAACTGACAACAAAAAAAGGCGGCCGCTTTTTACGAGTTGCTTATGTGCAGCAGCTGTCTGTGTGCAACAGTATAGTGCAACGTGAAAGATGGAAGTGTGAACAAAAAGAGCGTTGGTTTGGAAGCATGTTGCTTAGAAATAAAGGAGAGCCGTGTTCTCACGGATGCTTTCCGTGCGTCACAAAAAAAAACAAAAAACACAGAGCCAACATACGAGTATCGAGCGTTAGCAATATCGAAGGAATATTGCGTCATTAGACACCTTCGCTATTGCCGGTACAAATTCTTCGTTTCGTATGAATGATACGAAATCGATTGGGCTGCAGAACGCGCATTCAGCACTGCAAATTCCTGTCGTTTAATCTCGCGTCACTCAAGTTTGGTAGCCGTTTTCAGGGTTTTTATTTTATTTTATTGCTTAATTAGGCACGGGCATTGTGGGGCTGACGGTTGAGGGTGCTGCAGGGAGCGGCCAACGACAGTGTCCACCTGGTTGCGGTCGCGTGGTCACAGCCGCAATTCTGCTGCGTGAAAAAAAAATGACATATTAGAAAATAGAAAGAAAAAGGCGATAATGAGCAACACCTTCGCGCAAATGAGTGGATGGAAATAAAAAAGCAATATAAGCAGTTAGAGCACAAATTTAAAGCAGCGCCATGTAGCGGCTCTCGAAACGGATAAAAAAAAAACAGACGACAGCACGGCATGCTGGCACCTAGTCACGGCTACGAAGAGAGCGCCTTCCCAATGCGATATGACACGTCCAAGGCACTAGATCATGCAACGCTTGGCGTGAATCTTCTCGTGTCTTCGCTATTTCTGCGTTTTACAGAAAAGTAAAACAGTGACCTGTCATGTTTACAGTGCAAACTGCAGTAATAAAATTCCTCCAGGCAGTCCTTCAAAAAAAGATACTGATTGAGACGTGTGATTGCTGTTAGTAAAACTGAGTTTAGTGGCCCTGCATGCTTTTGTTAACGTTCTTTCAGCAGCAAGGGTTCGTTTGGTTTATTGGGGTTCAACGTCCCAAAGAGAATCGGGCTATGAGAGACGCCGTAGTGAAGGGCTCCGGAAATTTCGACCACCTGGGGTTCTTTAACGTGCACTGACATCGCACAGTACACGGGTCCCTGGCATATCGCCTCCATCGAAATTCACCCGCCGCGGCCGGGATCGAACCCGCGCCTTTCGGGCCAGCAGCCGAGTGCCATAACCACTGAGCCACCGAGGCGGGTTCGGCAGCAAAGGAGTATTTCCCTTCTGCGAAGATTACATTTCAAACGGAAACGCTTTCCTCGCCGCTTGATGATGAGAAAGCCTAGGAGCAACGCCAAGGGTTCGAAAGCAGCTGGTGTGGACCAATTAACAGCACATATTTTGAAAGGCGAAGGGGAGATTGTGCAAGAAAAACTATGCACTCTGTATACCAAATGCCTAATGACCTCGGGCGCACCAGATGCTTGGGAGAAAGCTAACGCCATGATCCCTATGAAAGGAGACGTAAAGGATACAAATTACACAGCGATCAGCTTACTGTCCATTGCGTATAAAGTATTTGTGGTTTATGGTGGTTTAAAGTCCCAAAGCACTCAGGCTATGAGGAACGCCGTAGTGAAAGGCTTCAGATATTTCGACCTGAGATTCGAGAAATTTGGGGTTCTTTACAAAGGCAAGGACTAATACAGTCAGGACAACCTTATACCCCTGTCACACGGCCAGTTTCAATGGCCATCGAGTCGAGGGCCATCGAGATTTACGATGGCCATCGAACTCGAGGGAGCTGTGGTGCTGCTACACGGCAAATCTCAATGGCCATTGAAATGGTTCTCGCGTCTTACGCCAAGCTCGTGTGGCGCCACAATCGCTACGTTCGGTTTCGCGCAAATAACAAAAATATATTGACGAAACTTAACTAAATGTTGAAATCATAAAGCGCGTTCACACTTGTTCATAAATCCGGCAAGCGAAGCGGATTTGCGCGCCGCAAAAACTAGGACCTGTTCTGATCTGTTGACGCCCGGGCGAGTTGGAACGGCCGCGCCGCTGCTGCTTCTCGCTGTGCGCACCACGTCGCCGCTCGCGGCGTACACAGATACAGTGAGAAAATAGCATAAATTTATGCTGTCTGCGTACCACGAGCGTATGCACGCTTACGTACGCTAAACGCAGGCGCATTCCCACATTTAGTTCAGCGTATGCTTGCAGAGACGCAAAAATAAACTCAGCCTTTAGTGGCGCCATCTAGTTGTCAAAACGGGAAACATTACTGTCAACAAACCTCTTAGGCCTAGCAGCGGCAGAATCGTCACTCTAAATAAAAAATAAAGCAAATTTATCACTTCTACGTTTTCTTGTTGGCAAGATGAGACGAAGTGAAAGACCGGTGCCCCATTTTTGACCAGTGAACGGACAGAAAATGGCAGCAACAACGAGAATTCAGTCCGAAGCGAGGGGTCCGGCTTTGAAGGGCGCCGCCATGTTTGTTGTCGTTCGAAGCAATGCTAGCAACCTTCGGCAACGCTCGAAGGCCCTCGAAATCTCGATAGAGTTCCGGGCTGCTCCGTCGACTCGATAGACTATTGAGTCGATGGCCATTGAAACTGGTCGTGTAGCAGCGCTCGATCGCCTTCGAGTCGATAGACTATCGGTTCGAGGGCCTTCGAAATGCCCGTGTGACAGGGGTATTAGACTTCATTCAAATGATGAGGCGGGCTTTCGTAAAGGAGACTCGAGCATAGGACATATTCAGACCATCAATCAAGTGAAAAGAGAAATGTGCAGAGCATAACCAAACACTATATATATAGCCCTCATAAATTACCAGAGAGCATTCGACTCAATCGAAACCTCCGCAATAATGCAGACACTGCGGAATCAGGGCGTAGAAGAGCCTTATGTAAAATTATATATAAACGAATCCGCAGCTGCCATAGTCCTCCATAAAGTCAATAAAATTCCAACAAGGAAGAGCGTAAGGCACGCAGACACAATCTCGCCAATGCTATTCACCGCCTTTTTACAGGAGGTATGCAGAGGCCTGGATTGCAACCGCTGGGGATAAGATTGAATGAAGAATACCTTAGTAATCTGTGATTCGTTGATGGCACTGTCTTCCTAAGTCACTCAGTAGATGAACTGCAGAGAACGAGCAAAGAGTTAGACAAGGAAATGGGATGAGGGGCTCGTTATGAATATGTCCAATATGTTCCAATATGTTGGCTTCTGTCAAAGAGTTAGACAGGCATGTTAAAAAAAAAACACTCGTGAATGCAGTACGACACAGCTACACTCCATCACTGTCGTGCTCTTCCTTCCACATAGCTTTGCCTGCATTCGAGTTTGATTCTCACCTGCTGCCACTCTTGCAGGTCAGCTATGAGGGTTCTTCGTGCAGTGTCTGTCGGTCTCCTGTCGTAGCTTGCAGATGTCCGGTCCTTTTTCCTGCTGCAATCGACCATCCGCAAAACAATCAGTCCAGGTTTAATTTGGGACTATGTTTTCACATTACAGAACAACGGTTTGCGACTACAGCACCCCAAAGTACTCCACACAAAAAATTTTTCCCTTGCCATGTGGCAGATATGAGCGCAGTTTTTTTTTTCGGGGTAATGGGCAGTAGGATGATGACTATAGCGTGGAATGATGCACATATAAACCCTGTGTAGCATTGTCGGTTTTCTTAATGAATGGTAAAGATGATGCATATACCATGATCACACATTGTTCTGCACAAAAGCAATTGTCACGTGTTCAGCACATGCTCCTGCAGCTGCAACAATGGCGCACAGGATGCAGACGAGTTCACAGGCTGCTGAAAACCTATACAATGCTAAGCATCTCCTAGATAAGAAAAGGTGCTACATCACACATCGAGAATCCTAATGGTTCTTTTTTCCCCGTCACCAAGTGGCTACGTGTAGCTGCCAAATGCTCTTTGGACTGCTTGGCTAACACAAGGTCCAGTTCTCTATGTGGTCTTTTAAAGAAGCCACTGTGACTAGTGACGTCACATGTTGGCCCCTGACAAATAGAACAGCGAAAATAAGATATCAAGACATAGAGTCGGGGGTAATTACGCTAAGGAATAGGGGCACCCCGCAAGAATCGGTCTTATCCCCGCTTCTATTTAACCTTGCTATGAGAGGTCTCCCGGAAAAGCTCAAAAATATTGGCAACATACACTTTAGTATGTATGCTGATGACGTAAATATCTGGGTCAACCAGGGCAGCGATGCCGAAATAGAGCATAAACTACAGGAGGCAGCGGACGTAGTGGTAAACTACGCAGCGAATAGAGGGCTAGCGTGCTCACCAGAGAAATCCGAGCTTCTGGTGTATAACCCTCAGCACTTGAGGCTCAAACAGAGTAACAACTTCAACATCACGGTCGGAGGAAACCCCGTGCCGATGGTGCATAGGATTAGAATATTAGGACTGCATATTCAGAGCGACGGATACAACGGGGAAACCCTGAAGAAGCTCGAGGGATATGCGGCCCAAGCCATAGGGATATTTAGAAGAATAGCACTCAAAGGACGAGGGCTAAGAGAGAAAAGCTTGATCAAGTTGGTGAAAGCATACGTTATCAGCCGGATAAGCTATGCTACACCCTACTTGAAGATCCGCGCCTCAGAACGGGATAAACTAGACACGATCATAAGGGGATGCTACAAACGGGCTCTAGGCCTGCCCATAAGCACCTCCACGGAAAGACTCCTAAACATGGGTATTCAGAATACATGGAGAGAGATTGCTGAAGCCACGAGAACGGCGCAGCGAGACAGATTAAGCCAATCAAACACAGGAAGGGCGATTCTAACCATGGTAGGACTCCAGACGGAAAGGGGTATTCTAGAAAAGCGGGACATCCCAAGGGACATCAGAGAAAAAATCAGGGTAGATCCTTTACCCAGAAACATGCACCCTACATTTCACAAAGAAAGGAGGGGAAAGAGATCTGAGGCGCTCACCAAACGCTTCGGCGAAATGAATGAGAAAGCAGTGGCCTACACGGATGCGGCTAGCGGGAAACTGGGAGCAGCGGTGGCAACGGTCGTTAGTGGCCGGGGTACAGCTGTCTCTTCCGCAACCATACGCAGTCGAAATCCAGAGCCGGCTGAAGAAGTTGCAATAGCGCTCGCTTGCGTGGGAACGGAGGCACAATATATAATTAGCGATAGCAAGACTGCTATCCAAAATTATGCCCGAGGCAGAATAACACAGGAAGCACCGCGAATCCTAGAGGGACGCAGAATAAATAGAATAATTAGTCCCGTTTGGACACCAACTCACGAGACAGTTCCACGAAACGAGGCGGCAAACGCCCTGGCTCGAGATCTCTACTTCCGAGCCGCGGCAGGACCGCCCGATAACAAGGAACTGGACGAGAGACTGATAAATTACACAGAAATAGTGGAAAATTACAAACTACACAGGAGACACTTTCCTCCCCCGGACAAAGAGCTCGCTAACACAGAGGCTACGGCCTGGAGGAGACTACAGGCTAAAAAATTCATACACCCAGTGTGGGCATCGCATGTCTTAAAAAATGAGGATATTGATGATAAGTGTAGGAAGTGCGGGGAGAGGGGGACCCTCGACCATGTGATTTGGGAATGTGCGGATTCTCCAGGGTTCCGAGAGAAAATAGACAGTAGAGAGGCCTGGGAAACCCTTCTGCAAAGCACGGACCCCGTCGTGCAGAAGAAAGCGGTCCATCTGGCGATAGCTGCCGCGAGGAGCCAGACGCTCCTTGCCTGTCTCTAGTCGCGGAGGTCCCGGCCCCTGCCCCTCGGCCTGCGTGCCGGAGGTAGGGAGTAGGGGGCCTCCATTCTGATGGAAAATAAAGGTTTATCAACAACATCAACAACCTGGATGGGCTGCAGTAAGGGCATTAGTGAAGGATCTTAGCAGAAAAGTGCATGCTCTTGCGACATCCAATTTACCACAACACTTCCATCACTGGTCACTGTTTTTGTTGTGGGTCTTGCATTAGCACAGCTCATTAACCACATGTATTATCACTTAGTCGATTCATGCTCTATGCTACAACATAGCATGAATGCAAGACAGGAAAAGCTTGAATGACATGGCTATGCTGTCATATCTTACGAGTGGCATACACTGCCAGACTTACACGTACTGAAGGCGGCAGTTTCTGAATGCTTTGCAGTATTTAATATTGCACGGTGCTTTAATACACTGACTCGGCTGTAATGTTTTTCTTTCTCATTACTATCGTGTCTGGCGCATGACGGACTCAGTTGCTTATGTACCATAAAAACCAACACACCACACTTTACTACAAGGCACTGCAAATTGTCAAAACATGTTAAATTAAGTGTATTAAGGCGGAAGCCTTTAATGCCTCATCGTTGTAAGCAGGACTTGTCGACAGAAATATCACGCTTTTCAATTGGTCGAAATGGTCGTGACGTCAGAGTGTGCGAATTTCAAACGGGGCCAATTGTACTTTGGCTAGTTACCACGAAACCAATTAAAGGGATCGTATAGTGAAACTCGAGATAAGTGGGACTGAGTTTAGTTAATTGCTTAATTAACCTTTCTAGTCAGACCAGATAAATAAAACCGAGTAGGAAATTGGTCGACTTGGGGAATCGAACCAGGGTCTCCGGAGTGCGAGACGAGTCGCTAACCACTCCGCCATGCCAGCTAGGTGGTTTGGAATGAACAAAGGCGCGTCCAGTGAATACGGTCTCTTCGTTCACTAACATCTTCCTCCCTTCCCTTACGGCGAGGTTCAGGTGTCCACCGAGATTTGTGAGACAGATACATTTCCTTTCCTCAAAAACCAATCTACCGACGAGCAAGGCGTAGAGCCGAACGGGCGATGGCGTTCTGTGGACTCCCTGGCAGTGTTGCAAGACCCTGTCGCGTTCCACTCTTACAGGTGAAGCGAAACATCTTGACCACACATCAGTGGACACAAGCAGCAACACAGCGCTTAAGGCTTTCGCCTCACCGCACTTTAGGTCACCAAAGCGCCCCGCATCAAGAGAAGGCTACAGGGGCTAAATGTCCAACTATGTCATTCTGCCACATAGTTCAGCTGCATGACAGTGCACCTCGCCACCTGACACGTTGCTCTCTCTGCGGTAGCTTCCGTCTGTTGCCAGTGTAGCTGGCACCACCTGTGGAAGCTTCTTGTAACAAAACAAGCCTAACCAAGTCGTAATCTAAAAAGCTGCTTTTTTCTTGATTTTCTAACGTTGAAAGTGTGGAGTTGTGTTAGAAATATCCCTTTAAAAAATCCACTGACAATACGCTATGTTTCAAGAAAAAACTAAAGCTAACAACTGCAAGCGGGGACTATATTCCACTGCATTGGACGAGAAGGCGTGTTTCGGCTCCGCACCATCCGCTCCACTGCCACAAAAATTCATCATGAAGTATAGGTTTGTACCTCATGCAAAACTCGTCCTAAGATACCATATTTGATGAAACCAAGATGGCCAACCACCCCCTTCAAAATATCACAATCCAAAAGCGCGCGGTTTCTTGTTTTATGCTTCCACAATGTGTTCCATACCCCACCTTCACCTTGCTTCACCTTGCTTCATATGCTTCATACCATAATGTGTTCCATATAGAACCCCAGGTGGTCGAAATTTCCGGAGCCCTTCACTACGGCGCCCCTCATAGCCTGAGTTGCTTCGGCACGTAAAACCCCAATAAACCAATAAACCAAAAGGCAACCTGCATAAAGCTCTTAGACATGCAACAAAACAATTGAGCTTAATGAAAATAGTGCCCAGTTGTTGAAGAAGGTTGCAAAACGAACATTATACACGCGATCTCTGAACGCCCTGCGTGAGACCAATGTTGGGTACTAGCGGACGACGCTTTGTTTGATAGCTCAACCCTCAACCGCCGCGCCGCAGGGGTGGTAACAGCAACAGCAGGCTGGCTCTTCCCTGTGGGCGCGCCGAAGAGTTTCGAAACTGAAGTATATCTACAAACATCGGTTGAAACCGCATGCTGAGCAAATGACCAGTGGCAGAAATGCCGAAGCAAGCTGGAAATCTCATTCTCGAAAACAGGTACCTGCGTAAGACGAGGACAAACAAGTAACATATAAGGCATGCATGCGCTTAACTTCCAACTGGTTCATTTCTCAGAAAGAAGGCAAAACTTATGCATGCATTATCTAGCGGCCAAAAAGCAATGGTTTTCACTCAAACGTGCAAACCTGGTCAGGGCCACTTTGAAAGAACTCTCTTTCCACTTTCAAGACATATATGCCAATTGCAAGAAATGAAATTTCTCAGTGCACATGCAAATAAAGTTCGTTACGCACTATCAAAATGCATTTTAATTCTATGCGAGTGACCAAGTGGTGTGCAAACAAATGATGGCAGCAGCAGTTCCTTTTCATGCGCCAATGAGCTGCGAGAAGTAATATAGAGGCTTATCAGGGACACGACTGCCACCTTGTGACCTTTCTGGCTCATGGACAAGAAATGGAAGAAGGAATCGAGGTGGCAGGGGAGCAAAGGATGAGCAATGAGCATTGTCAGTATGTGATGGGAGCACTCTACTGAAACAGGTTGCCCTGTCTGCAGCTGGGTAGGTGCCAATGGTTCACCCATTTCTATCATCTGTCCCACCTTGAAAAACCGATTGCTCCATATCAAAGCTTAACACAGTATCCATAATCGACTTTGCATGGGGCACCTAAAAAATTATCACCTCAACAATCTGATAAGCTGTGATCATATCATCAAGATTTGTACTGGTATCCAGGTAAGATAATCCTTTATCATTCAGTTGCTACCCAAGCAGTGCAAAATAGTTTCAAATGTCAGTGACGTTATCCTGACGTTGGATTGACAAGAAGTACACAAAATAATGTTGCCGCTTAATCTGTGTCAGCAGTCAGGCAAAACATACGCACACCTTACACGAAAAAAAGGACCGTTTGCATACTCTGCAAAGGTGAAGGAAGCGCAGAGCAACTTTCGAAGCAATAGATCGCAAAGCGCCACTTTTTTGACAGTGCATTAATACACGCAGTTACCGCATCAAGCATTTCCACGGCGATCAAATCAACAATCAATCATGTACGAGCAACTGCCACACAGAAACATTAAGAACCTGAAAATGTCATCACGCTGCGCACACATAAAGATGAGAGCGACTTTCAGTGAGCTTCCCGATGCCTTCATGACCCCCCTCATGATGCCTTCAGTTTAGAGCCAGTGACACACTCCAGCGGAGCGAAGTTAATGTGACGTAATTCTGAAACATCATAACGTACTTCGCGCACTGTTACAGTAACATGACATTTTGTTGCCCAAAGTTGCATGGCAGTTGTTACAGGCAATGGTGAGGCAACATTCTGCATTAATTATATAATTCCATCATTGTACCCATCTTCAATTTTAACTAGGATGGTTACTCAGACATTTAGTTTCCTTTACACATGTTAATAAACGTCTCTTACCTTTAGGCTTTCGTAGCAGTCACTCATACTCGTAGGAAAGGCCCCCACAATTCTCCAGTAGCACACCATAAACGCCTTTCAGCTCACCTAAAGCATACAGAACAAAATAAACAAGACTAATCACAGTGTCTAACACAGAAAGTCCCATGAACATGAACATGCCTGAAGAACTCTGCAAAAATGAGAGATGTGCAAGAGGAAATCACCACCACAAATAAACTTTACACCAAAATAGAGAGATGAATATTTAATAATGTTAGCTTGCAGAGGAAATACGCCGCGTTAAGTCCCAGTCATAATATGGCATTTTAGGACGTAAGCTAGATACGAGTTGGACTGAAAGATCAATTCCGGGGGATTTCCTAACATGTTGAGTTGACTATCGCATTGCAGTTCCTGGACCTTCATGTCATAGTTCCAAAGAATAGTGGTTCAAAACGTTGAGAAAAACAGTTATAAAACACCAGAACACCGTATAAAAGACGGGAAATTCAAACCAAATCAAAAGATTTTGACCGTGTGAGACGCCACGGATACCGTCAAAAAAACCTTGCGTCCTTATTGGTTAGCTAAGCCGACAGTTTTTTTTTTGCAGCAAGCTCAGAGCGACTATCGCCGGGCGTGCAGTTCACGATGCGCCGCACGGAAGGTGGCCCGCAGAAATTGAGCTGATTCACGCCACCATGCGGGGAAATTTACAATAAATTTGCGCCGAACGAAAACACCCCCCAGCGGCCAAATTCTGCACAAAGCGTTAGAAGACTCTGAAGCACGTGCCGGGAGAGTTTTGGTAAAATGCGTGAAGGTAAAAAAAATTCCTGAGATGCCGTTTAAGGTATTCCTGACCTTAATTCAGTGTATTGGCGCGCAGGAAGGCAAGCTTGACCGTAGCGACCATACCATCGAGGAGACTGGTTTTGAATCTGACAGGCAGAGTGTGGGCTAATTTCCGGACTACTGAATCAGTCTGTATTACCAGGCCCTATTGAGGTAATAACCGATGAAAAACGTAGCACTCACAACATGCTTTTCTACACCACCTAACTTGGAAAGATTATTAGAAGGGAATGTGACACAGAATGCGAGCGCTGTTTTTATGAAATAAACTCGTCATTTTCCTCTACTCAAACTTGTTTCAAGTAACAGACATTATAACTTTGCCCAGCAACAACCACAGGGATTGATCAAAGCATTAGGTGCAAATCATTGTGGTATAGAAAGCGCTGGATTCCAATATGTACGAAGCAGCGGAATAGACGAAAAGAGCGAAAACCGGGTTGTACACAGCAGTGCATAGCAACATAACATGTGTAAACAGGCGAATACATTTTACCACAGTCTCGAATGAAAAAAAAAAAAAAAACATGATCGAAAAAGAGAGTTTAAATGCTGTTAATGCGGTTTTGCGAACTAGCGAAAAATTGTAAATAAGCAAATTTGATGCCAACAGATGTCCAGGCCGCGGCAGTCTGCCCGCAGTAGATGGCTCGAATATACAGGACGTTAAAACTTAGACTTTACTGATTTTTTTTAAAAAATGCGAAAAGCCGTACGCTAGTGCCGCTTTTGCTCGTTGGTAATGCGGCCAGGCGGAGACAAATTGGGGTAATTTTTGTCTGCATGAATTCAGTAATTAGCTAAAAATAAATTAACTATTTATTGCCTTATGTAAGCATGCATATTTATATTTTAGAACTTGGGGCATTTGCTTTTGAGGGCTATACCATTTTCTACAATTTTAGTAACACGCCTGTGCCCTGAGATACGCACGTCTAAAATTTCGGCCCAGTTCGTCTAATTACGCATGCGAGACCGCAGCTCTCGGCGTGAAGCACCTCCGTCGAGTGACGCAGCTGTTGCGTATTGCCCTCTGCCTTGCAAGAGTGCACAGCGAGCGGCATAGCGTCTTTCCACCATCTGTAGAAGCAATAGCTTAAAGAAGTAGCGCTACTTTCTCGCCGACCGAACAGTGATTCATCGGTTTCGCGCGCCAAGAAGGAAAACGCTGCCGAGAACGAAAATTCATCCGCGCCGCCGCTCGCTGTGCACTCTTGTAAAGGCAGAGGGCCATACGCAAAAGCTGCGTCACACGAGGGAGGAGCTTCACGCCAAGGGACCAATACGATTTACTTCAGTCAACTGTATTCGTGCCCAGTTTGCATAAGCATTTCTTTAGGGGGTCACATTCATTGCTTGACGAAGTTCACAATGGCTCCACCTATCATCAGTTAATGCTAAAGGACTGATAAATGGTAGCTAGCCGCAAGTAAAAAATTTGAGATCGGAAGATAAAAAGGTTCGTACAGCGGTCTCGCCACATGTGGAGAACTTTGGAACGAGGGTGCAGGAGGGCCGAAAGGAGTGCAGTTCTGTGGTTCAGGGCATCAGCGAGATGGCCGACGAACGGATGCGGAGGTATATCAATTTGGTTTACTCTTACCGTCGCCTCAGAAGGGAGGGCTGTCCTTGAGGATTCCGCTAATGGAGGTGGCGTCTAGAAGATAAAACATTCCCGAAAAAATTAGTATGGGCTTCAGGAAAATTGTCAGTAAGTACGTACACAGGGTGACATATATTCTTACCGTGGTGCACCAACCCGCGGAACCAGCTGGTGACGGGGATCTTGAGAACTAAATGACAGAAACGAGGGAAATTTTTTCTTGGTGTAAAAGTGTGGATGTTCACATCTTGTCAGCATACTGGAGATTTGAAAAACCCTTACAGCGCTCTCGCCACCGGACGGGGTCCAGGGGAAATCACTCTCAGAGGGGAGTGGTGGCCTAAAAGATGGCATCCTTATAAGGCACTGGTATCAGGCATTAGGGCTAAGTGTTGCTCTTTGACCCTTCATGACACATGAATATTTTATGTGGTGTTTTACAACGTTATCGATATTGTATATGATAAATGAGGAAGTTATAAAAGTTGAGATAAGAGCGGTGAAACAGAGTTTAAGTGAAGCTTTCTGGGAATTCAGATTATGCGCAATTATTCGAAACGTCTTCTAGTGTCGGCTGCGGGGCAGTTCAGGAGAACGTAATGCCTGCGAAGGCAAGTAGTGTGGAAGTGACGTAACACCGGGAACAACGGGGCCCCGACATGCCGTTAAGCTCCGTGCAAGAGTGGTCAGTGAAGGTCGCGATCACGTCCTCCTACGTCGCAGTGAAATCAGATGATAGTTGTAAAGCTCGGCCCATATGTGTCTGAATTTACTTTCGCGCATCCGCGAGACATTTGTACCAGACAATGCGTGCGCCGTATTCTCCGATTACAGTATGTTAGTTTTTCTGCCTGTAATCTAGTGTTTGAGACAGTGTTTTTCGTAATATTACGTAAAGGTTGTTCGTATCTCTATTGATGTTTGCTGTACGACGTGCCCTCTTCGATGCACTTTGTATGCCCCTTTCTATTCTGGTTCAAACTTTGAAATTTCATTCTTTGATATTTTCCGAAAAGCTGGTCAAGCCTTGTGGTGCTCCGGTAGAATAGCTTTAAAATCTCCGGGACCGTCTGTTTTTAACTACTTGTTGAGAATGTTTTTGTACCACATTTTCTGGATGCGTCTTGCTGTTTGCTGTAATCACATTTGAACTAAGTCATCACAATTGAATTATATCATCAGTCCAAGAGAGTTTATAATGCGAGAATACGACGTTCATACGGTGGTCAAGCCATCGATGGCAGAGTCCGGCAGGGAGGACCAGTTAGGGTCCGAAGCGAGCGAATGCGTGGTTCATCTTGTAACCGCCTCGGTTGCATAACCTGAATCCACGAAACAGGTTGGTTGGTTTATGGGGTTTAACGTCCCAAAGCGACTAAGGCTATGAGAGACGCCGTAGTGGAGGGCTCCGGAAATTTCGAACACCTGGGGTCCAAAGGTGTGGAGGGTTCGGAGGAGCCCTCGGGGCTCCTGGGGACTTCCTACAAGACAGAAGTTTTAAAAAATGGTTGTTGCTTGCCGTAGAGCATTGTCGGTGATACAGAGAGGATAATGTGAGTGTTTCGTTACGTAGGCCCTCAAGTACTCCTAGAAGAAAGCTGAAATGGTTTCACGCGCATAACAGTATAATGCGCATCCCTCAACTTCCTTCAGCGCTACAACGTGACCGTTCGACACCGTCAAGGCAGCAGCCACGCTAACGCGGCGCGCTGTCCCGCCTCTCAAATTCCTTCTGGGAAGAAAGCTCGGCTCTGACACCACAGTGCCCGCTCGGAGGGTGCGAACTTGCGGCTGAACTAGCGACAGTGGCTTAATATCAAGTGAACTTCAGAGAAAGAGATTGTTCGCGAGAGATTCGGAAGTGCTTTGCTCTTGCGTGCTTTTACTTTTGCATGTTCAAGACATGCACATGAACGCGCGTCTGGGCGCATACTTTCCGTTGTTGTTGTTAGTGGCTATTCATTATTGATAAAAATAAAAATGCCAGGAAAAGATGTTGCTAGCCGCGGCACCTGTCACCGAAACCTAAGCACCCGAGCTGCGGCTAGCGGGAATAAAAGCACAGGGAGAGGGAAAAATAGGGGGAGCGATAGAGGAAAGTATAGAGGTAAGGCGGCAGTGTACACTGTGCACAAGTACCGGATATACTACATTCCTAACGTTTTGTGCGTTTTACCGAGTTAATCTTTTAAGTGTTAACCGAGTCTAGGAGCGAAAAATTCAGGTTCGACTCGTCGTTTTCTTTTTCTTTTTTGCGTCTTATTGGTCATCGTGGCATTGTCCGCAACCTGAACATGCAGCGCTGACCGACGAGGGACAAAGGAAGGACGAAACACACAGAGCACTGATGTCAAACCAAATTGACCAGCAACACACCCTGCCCGTGTTCATTGCCCGCAAGTTGGACAGAAACCCAAGAGCCTTATTTTTCTCTCTTCGCTACTGCACAGCGTTCCTTCTAGGATTGCATGCGAGCGTTCGTACACGTTGCAGGTGTGCTAGGCTATGTTGTGCAATCCACAGGTAACTGTGGATTGCACAACCCTACTTTCACGGGTACTAAAAACCAAGTGTATCCTCACATTTAGGATTACTGACCACTTCCAAGCACAACCATTGCGTCGAGCGTCCTGTCTGAGTTTTTAAACCGCTAACATTTTTAAACTGCTCCCTTGAAATGGGGTTCCGCATGCGGCACTACGCTTGGGCGTGACAGCGGTCACTGCATTAAAATGTAAGCCCCTCAAAATATCTACGAAGGCAGAACAGGCGGCAACCACTGGCGTATAGCACAATTGGTAGAGCATCGCACGCGATATGTAGGGCTCCTGGGTTCGCTTCCGTAACGGACACATCTAAAATGATTGCTCAGTCGCGCCTTCCAACAGCAACAAAAACAGAAAAAGAGACCTTGGTTCCAAACACTCTTGCGTTCTTTAGTACCACTGAAGGTAGTGATTGATAGGTGAACTGTTCAATAATATTTTACGTCGCTCTTGGAGCTGCAATTTCGAAATTACTTTTCTAGACGCGTAGAAATTCCAGACTGCTTTATTACCTCACCAAACCATGCTAGAGCTGAGCTTCCACGAAATGTTCAAGCTTTGTTGGAGGGTCGGGGCCTGAAGGCCAGACTCTCTCACTCTGAAGGACAGAGTGATATCACCAGCCGACAAATGCGCTGGCACCACAGCTTCCACGCCACTGTCCATTATACACACGACGGCAACAAGATTAATGTGTGGGGGGAAAGAAAACAAAAACAGATGGTTCTTACGGTTTCCCCCCAGCTGCTCAGGCTCGTGGAGGCAAGGGGAGGCGGCGACGGAAGCTGCAATGAAAACGAGAATATCAATTAGGCCGGCGGCTCTGCCGGCTGTACTGTTGTCCGACGGACAGCTGTGTCTATTCGTAAAGCCAAAGTGAGAAAAAGCAGTGCAACAGCGCCCGATTACTCTCTGAGTAAACACTCTGGGTAAACACATGCAACGCAATTAACCCTCCCCTGAAATCGAGATGAAAACATACGAATAGTGACAGGCAACATTTCTCGAAGAAAGCGTGTTTACTGCGGGACACACAATGTGCCTCTTGTACGACTAATGCTAAAAGAATATTATGTAACTGTACTGTACAGACTGGAACACAAAGCTCCTCAAGGATGCACGAAAGTGCGTACAATCAAAGCAACTTTAAACGTACCCCCTTTGCCAAAAGTAACTGAGCAGCTCGTTTTTGTTTCTGAACTGTCTAACTGAACACCTACAGCAGCCCTAAAGACCGAACGGTGTCAAAACGTGAGGACGAGGGCTCACCTTAGTCTAGACACATTAAGAGCTTAGGGGCTGCCATACGTGCTTGGCTACGTGGTTAAGAAAGGAACGACTGTTGCCCGGTTACTTTTGGCAAAGAGTGTACATGTTAAACACTCGTGGCTTCTCATATATTTGTCAATGGTGGTGCACTTTTCTGCACGGGTTTTTCCAGTGTTCACGCGAAATAGCAGGAACTTTATTTAGCATTTCACCTGAGTGCCTAATTTTGAGTGCTGCCCCATGGTTGGAAAAATGACGCTCGTAGATTTTCTGCTGTGCTACCCTTGCCTTATGCAGAGTGTTATTTTTGCGATTGCGCCGCTAGACATGTGAGCCTTCGTAGAAAACGCAATGCAGTTGTTTGTCCGCTTTCTGTTACAGGGGAGAGCAAATCACTACACAAATAAAAATTGTACGAGAACAGAGATGAACATTTCATAATGTTAGCTGGCATTGCAATTATGCTGTTTTAACTTGTCAGTTGGAAATATGCCGTGGTAACATGTCAGTAATAATGTGGCATTTTTGGACCTATGATAAATACGACGTCGAGTTGAAGATCAATTCCGTATGATTTGCTAATGTGTTGAGTACACTAGAGCAGTATATTTCCTGGACCTTCCTGTCTTAGTTATGTTGATTAGTGGTTCAAAAAGTTGAGAAAAAGCTATAGAACAACAGAAGACAGCAGAATATGGAGCCGAGTTGACGGCACTTTGCACGCAATAGGCGGCTCGAATATATTTTTGTAGTTCTCCGAGAAGGGGTTGCAGTGTTGTGAATGGCACGCTCCTCCACAACCGAGATGTCGACCTCAACTTCAGATACAGAAGCTTGAGATGTGCGGGTGTTAATGTGCGTCCAGTGCCGCCTCGCAGATCTCAATTCCTGGCTATTCCCAAAAAATGCTAAACTGCACTTGCTCGTCCCCAGTCAGCGTTGACGTTTTGCAGAAGGAGCGTCTAGGTAGACTGGCTTTTCGTAGCATGAGAGAAACAGTTCAGATCTGATAAAAAGAAATCATAGAAAGTAATATTACCACGTATGAACAACAGTAGATATTCCTGAGAATGTTTGTAGTATTTGTTTGTTCATTCTTCAAAGCTGCCGGCACGCCGCTTTATCGCTTTGTTTGTGATGAAAGGCGCACCTAGATTCATCTCGATGGATCGCATCCAGGCGGAGCCTGCTCTACGTTGTTCCAGAGTGTCCTAGTAACTTTACAACCTTTATCTCGAAGGTTCGCTAACCGCTTTAAAGAGAGCACGGCCGAGAGCGGCAGTCATTCTGTTCGACGACGCCCAGCACGCTTGTTGCTGCGCCACCGCCGAGTGATTCAGCGCAAGTCGGGCGGGCGCAAGTCAGCCAAAATAAAGAGTTTCGTTTCGAAGTCATTCTCGCTGTTTGCTGGTTCGTTGGACTGCAGTCACCACAACTTGCCATTTGGTGGAGGTGCTAACGGATGTCCCTGTCGCCCTCACCCCCTGGGAGCTGTCAAAGGAGCCGGAGCCGTCTCGAAGAAGATCACGAGAAAGCCGCGGAAGCCGTCCCGACCGAAGGCGAAGGAAGAAGCAGCCGTCGTCTCCCGAGGAGTGCACCAGAATTCGGACTGGCACCAGACCGCACGCGAGCGAAGAAGGACTCCTCAATTTCGACGTCACCAATGGCTGCGACACCAGCCCCCATTATTTTACACCAGCCCCGACTGCCACCCACGTTCAACACTTCAGCGGGCGAGGATCCTGAAGAATGGCTGGAGCAGTTTGAGCGTGTCGCCGTGTTCAACAGTTGGGACGACCAGTCTAAAGTGAGCCATGTTTTCTTCGCCTTGCAAGGACCAGCGAGAATTTGGTTCGGAAACCACGAAGCTTCACTAGCGACGTGGGAATTATTCAAGCGGGAGTTCCTGAAGGCCTTCACGAGCATCATCATGAAAGAAAAAGCTCAGCTGCTTCTACTGTCACGCATCCAACACCCGAACGAGTCAGTGTCCGCATCCGTAGAAGACATGAAGCGCCTTTTTCGATGAGTCGATCCTGACATGACAGAGGAAAAGAGGGTGGAGCTTCTGATGAGTGGTGCTAAAAAGGCACTTTTCGTTGCTTTGACCCGCAATCCACCCAAGGCTGTCGCTGAATTCACCAGTGACGCAGCCGCCATTGAGAAAGCTTTGGAAGCACGAGCCCGCAATTTCCATCGACAGTTCCAAGTGACCTCCACAACCTTCTCGGATGGCGCAGCATTCGGAGGCAACCTTCGGGATGTCATCCGTGAAATTGTACGAGAAGAGTTGCGTCTCCTATTACAGCCTTCAAATCACCCTCAAGTTGCGACCCTTGAAGAAATCGTACGCTAAGAAGTGCAGCATGCGCTTGGCGCCCCGTCATTTTCGCCTTTAGCAGAAACTCCAGCCTTAACCTACGCCGCTGCAGTACGCAGACCTCAGCCCCAACCATAGAGCCGAAGTCCGCCTCTTCGACGTGAACCAGCTGTTCCCAAACGCCGCCCCCCCCCCCCCCCCCCCCCTGACGCCGCCCGCTCAGCCTACGAACGACGCCCCAGCCCCAGGAAGTGCGACGCCTGGAAGACTTCCGACAACCGGCCGCTGTGCTTCCACTGCAGCGAAGCCGGTCATGTACTTCGCCACGGCCCGTACAGACGCGTCGGCCTGCGAGGTTTCACCATCGACGCCCCACGGCCATTCCCCGGCCAGCGACCACGGGAGATCAACGACTACCTGCACAGAGGGGAGTACGTGTCGTCAAGCCGTCTTCCCCGCTCGCGGCCGCCGTCCACCGCACGTTTTGCATCACCGGGCCGCACCTACGCTGCGGCTGTTCTAGGAAGGCCCCCTAGCCCCCGTAGAGGAAACTAAACAAAGGAACCTATAGAGGTAAGGTTGCCTGCCGAGGAGGTTGCCTACCGTATGAAGACGCCGCACCCACTACACCGACGCCGCATACAACGACAACCTCGACCACGACGCGAACCACCTTCAAAACAACGCCGCCATCAAGAAAAGCTTCGCCCAAACGCCCCACCTACGATTCACATACCCGATGAAGCCGTGACCCGACGCGGAGGACGACGTGCAATGCGAGAGCCAGGACATCCGATTTAGAAGTGGTTATCGACGGCCGGAAAGTCACCGCTCTAGTCGACACAGGAGCCGATTATTCGGTGATGAGCGGACCATTCGCTGCGCAGCTGAGGAAAGTAACGACCGCTTGGGACGGCCCACAAATTCGCACCGCAGGGGGCCACCTCATTACGCCATCAGGACGATGCACAGCGCGAGTGACTCTCAAGGGACATACCTATCCCGCGACCTTCGTAGTGCTATGGCAATGTTCCCGCGAAGTGATCTTGGGCATGGATTTCCTTAATGAGCATCAGGCGATCATCGACCTGCGATCCAAGATGATCACACTTTCCACGGACGAGGCCATCCCATCGATAAGAACTCCGCAACATCACGTTGCGCTTAGTGTCCTGGAGGAACAAGTGAGTGTCCCACCCCGCTCAAGCGTTATCATCACCGTAGGCGCCACGGAAGCGAATAACACTGAAGCCATTATCGAGGAGAACATGCAGTTGCTTCTCGACCGAGGAATCAGCATCGCAAGAGGCATCGCACATTTCCGCAAAGGACAAGCCGAAGTACTGCTGACTAACTTCAGCGAAGAATACCGGCACGTTAACAGAGGAACGACGATTGCATTCCTCGACGAAATATCCGACGTACGAGACTTCTTCGCGCTCTCCAACCCATCCGTAGAAGATTCGCCTGACCAAGAGAACTCGCCCACTTTCGACATAAACCCAGCCCTGCCCCGGAAGAGACAAGACCAGATCCGCACTCTACTTCGAAGCTACAGCGAGTGCTTCTCGTCATCGCCGAAGGTCCAACAAACGCCGATTGCCAAGCATCGCATTATAACCGACCAGCACGCCCGACCTCTCCGCCAGAGCCCCTACCGAGTGTCGCCGCGAGAACGACAAGCCATCCGGGACCAAGTGGAAGAAATGCTGCGCGACGACGTTATCCAGCCTTCAAAGAGCCCCTGGGCGGCACCTGTTGTCCTAGTGAGAAAGAAAGACGGTGCACTTCGATTCTGCGTTGATAACCGGCGCTTGAACAACATCACAAAGAAGGACGTCTACCCTCTCCCTCGCATCGACGACACATTGGACCGGCTCTGCAACGCTAAGTGTTTCTCATCGATGGACCTCAAGAGCGGCTACTGGCAAATTGAGGTCGATGAAAGAGATCGCGAGAAGACCGCATTCATCACTCCAGACTGCCTCTTCGAGTTCAAGGTGAAAAAGTTTGGTCTCTGTTCCGCACCAGCGACATTTAAGCGAGTAATGAATACAGTGCTGGCAGGCCTGAAGTGGCAAATTTGTCTGGTATATTAAGATAACGTCGTTGTGTTCACCTCGAGCTTTGAGGAGCACCTAATAAGGCTTCGAACAGTACTAGCCGCAATCAAATCGTCCGGCCTAACCTTGAAAGCAGACAAGTTCCACTTTGCCTACGAAGAGCTGGTCGTTTAGGCCACATCGTTAGCAAGGAGGGAGTACGCCCAGACCCGCAGAAAACAGCTGCTATCACAATCTTTCCGCCACCGGCCGATAAGAAAGCTGTGCACAGATTCCTCGGACTGTGCGCGTATTACCGACCATTTGTCAAGAACTTTTCGCGCATCGCCGAGCCACTGACCCACCAGACAAAAGCAGACGTGCCATTTAAATGCGAAGCGCCGCAAGTTTCAAGGAACTTCAGCGTCGTTTACAGTCCCCGCCGATCCTCGCACAGTTTGATAAAAGCGCCGAGACTGAAATTCATACCGACGCAAGTAGTGCGGGCCTAGGCGCTGTCCTCGTTCAGAAAACTGACGGAGTGGAGAAAGTCATCGCATACGCTAGCCGTTCCCTGTCCAAAGCCGAGGCTAATTATTCGACAACCGAGAAGGTGTGCCTTGCCGTCATCTGGGCTACGTCGATATTTCGCCCCTACCTGTACGCACGACCATTCAAGGTGGGCAGCGATCACCATGCGCTGTTCTGGCTTGCAAGTTTGAAGGACCCCTCCGGCAGCCTCGCTCGGTGCAGCCTGCGCCTCCAGGAGTTTGGGTTGGGTTTATGGGGTTTAACGTCCCAACGCGACTGAGGCTATGAGAGACGTCGTAGTGGAGGGCTCCGGAAATTTCGACCACCTGGGGTTCTTTAACGTGCACTGACATCGCACAGTACACGGGCCTCTAGAATTTCTCCTCCAAAGATATTCAACCGCCGCGGCCGGGATCGAACCCGCGTCTTTCGGGTCAGCAGCCGAGCACCATAACCACTGAGCCACCGCAGGAGTTTGACGTCGCCGTCGTTTACAAGTCCGGGCGCAAGCACTCTGACGCCGACTGCCTGTCATGAGCCCCTGTAGATGCACCGCCACCGGATGACGATGAGGACGCTTTCCAGGGACCCATCAGCTCCAGCTCTTTTGCACAACAGCAACGCTCGGACCCCGACCTAAAATGCCTCAGCGAGTACTTGGAAGGCAGGTTTCTTCACCCCCCGCCTCGTTCAAGCGAGGATTGCCTTCGTTCTGTTTACAGAATGATGTCCTCGTGAAGAACTTTGGAGCGAACAAAACAACCTACCTCCTTGTACGTGCAAGTCTGCGCGGAGAAGTTCTTCAGGCTTCACACGGCGAGCCGACAGCAGGACACCTCGAGTTTTCTCGCACCCTCCGCCGCATTCAAAACAAATATTACTGGCCACGAGTGTCTGGTGATGTCGCACATTATGTGAAAACCTGCCGAGATTGTCAGCGACGAAAGACCCCTCCAACTCGACCAGCAGGATTTCTGAATCCCATTGAACCCCCCTAAAGTCTCTTTCAGCATGTCGGGATGGACTTACTTGACCCTTTCTCGAAGTCAACATCCCGAAATAAGTGGATCATTATAGCGACTGACTACCTGACCCGCTACGCCGAGGCAAAAGCCCTAATAGTGGAACAGCGGCAGAAGTCGCCAAATTTTTCGTGAATGCATTCTTCTGGGACACGGAGCCCCCGATGTGCTCATCACGGACAGAGGAACAGCATTCACGGCGGAACTGACGCAAGCCACCCTGCGTTACAGCCAAACCTACCACCGAAGAACAACTGCATACCATCCGCAGACCAACGGACTGACCGAGCGCCTGAACAAAACCATCGCTGATATGCTCGCCATGTATGTCGATTCCAAACGCAAGACGTGGGATGTTATCTTGCCTTACATCGTCTTCGCATACAACACCGCAGTGCAGGAGACCACCCAGATGACGCCTTTTAGGCTCGTACATGGCAGGTAGGCCACGACCACGTTAGACGCCATGCTGCCCAATGTTACCGAAGAAGATAACGTCGACATCGCCTTCAACGCGGAGAAGAAGACCGAAGACTTGCCAGATTACGGATCAAAGACCAGCAGCGGACCGACGCCAGACGCTACAACCTACGAAGACGCAACGCGAAATACAAGCCTGGAGACCTAGTCTGGGTTAGGACGCCCATTCGCCGCCGCGAATTGAGCGAAAAACTTTTGCGCCGCTGCAAGGTTCTTCGTCGGCTAGGTGAACTGGACTATGAAGTCGTCCCTGACGAAATGACTGCATCCTAGCGACGCCGCGCACAACCAAAGGTTCTCCATGTCGTACGTCTAAAGCCCCATTATGCCCGCTAAAGCACATTGTGTTTACACCCTTGGTGTTAATTTTTTACAGAATCCGCTATAGTTGGCTGCGGCCGCATTATGTACTAAAGCATCGGGTCGATGCTTCTTTGAGAGGGGAGTAATGCCGCAAATGTTCGTAGTGTTTGTTCATTCTTCAAAGCTGCCGGCACGCCGCTTTATCGCTTTCTTTGTGATGCAAGAAGCGCCTAGATTGATCTCGATTGATCGCATCCAGGCGGAGCCGACTCTACGTTGTTCAAGAATGCTCTAGTAACTTCACAATTTTTATCTCGAAAATTCCCTATCAGCTTTAAAAAGAGCATGGCTGAGTGCGGCGGCCATTCTGTTCGACGACCGCGCAGCACGCTTGTTGCTACGCCGCCGCCGAGTGATTCAGTTCTTGGCGGGCACAACTCAGCCCAGATAAGGAGTTTCGTTTTGAATACATTCTCACTGTTTTCCTGTTCGCCGGACTGCAGTCACCACAACGTGACAATATTGCACTGGAAATGGATCTGCGAACACGTCGCCTTATCGTGGCCTGTACGCAGGCAGTGGTGGTCGATAGGCCGGAGAAGCCTGTGATGCAGGTCTGGTGGCTCTGTGAAGACGGTTGTACTTACATGATAAGATATAAGCCAACAGCTCAGCCACCAGCATAATGTCGCGGAGAGTAAAGCTAGTTATTTGATCGGGCTAAGCAGAGTATTTCGGTGTAAATCTCGAGTGAGCACTTCCACAGAAGCTTTAAGTTAATCTAAGGGACCAATATCATTTACTGTTGTCAAATATATTCGGGCCCAGCTTGGGTGAGCATTTCTTTAGGTGTCACAATCTGAAGTTCACAATGCCTCGACCTATCACAGTCAACGCTAAAAGAGTGGTAATTGGTGGTTAGGCTCAAGTAAAAATTTGAAATTGTAAGATAAAAAGGGTTCGTACGGCGGTCTCGCCAACTCTGGGAGAATTTGGAACGCGGGTGCAGGAGGGCCGAAATGAGGGCAGTTTTGTGGTTCAGGGCGTCAGCGAGATGGCCGAACAACGGATGTACAGGTATATCAACTTGGGTTACTCTTAACGCGGCTTCGGAAGGGGGGAGTGTGGGGGGGGGGTCCCGTAGGAGGCCCTGGGGCAGGACGGGGTGGTCTACAATGGATAACGTTCCCGAAACAATTAGTATTGGCCGAAGCAAAATTGTCGGAGAAGAAGCACACAGGGTGAATTATATTCGTATGGTGGTCTGTGAACCGGAGGAAGAGGCTGGTAGTGGGTGACCGAAATAACCGAAAGGAGGGTATTTTTCTCATGACCTCAAAACGGTGGATGTTAAGATCTGGTTAATATACTCGAGATTTTAAAAGGCCCTTAGCATGGTCTCGCAATCGGACGGGTTCCACGTAGAAGCCTCCTTGGGGAGGTGGTGTCCTAAAAGATGGCATGCTTGTCACGCACTGATATTAGGTATCAGGGCTGAGTCTCGCCCTTTGACGCTCAATGACCGACCAATGTTTTAGATGGCGTTTTACAACGTTATCAAATTTGTATATGATAAATGAGGGTACCCTAAAAATTGAGGTAAGAAGGGTGAAACACAGTTTAAATGAAGTTCTGTGGAAATTTATATTATGCGCAATTCATGGAAATGGGTTCTAGTGTCTGCTGCGGAGCAGTTCAGGAGTACCTAAAGCCTACGGAGGCAAGTAGGGTGGAAGTAACGCAACACTTGCAACATCGGTTGTGTTCTACAAGGAAAAAGTTTTAAAAAATGGTTGCTGTTTCCCTTAGAACATTGTCAGGGATGCAGAGAGGAGAATGGGAGTTTTTCTCACGGAGGCCCCGACCGACACCTAGAAGAAAGCAGAAAGGGTGTCACACGCATCACAATATAAAGCTCATTACCCTCATCTTGCTTCAGCGCTACAACGTGGCCATTCGACATCGTCGAGAAAGTCAAGGGGACGCGAACAGGCTGTCCCACCTCTGAAATTCCATCTCGCCGGTAGGCTCGGCTCTGACACCATATTGCCGGGTCGGAGGGGTGTGTACGTGGGGCTGTATGCGCGACAGTGCCTTAATATGAAGTTAGAATGACACTGTTCGCCAGGCATTTGGAAGTGCTATGTCCTTGCGTGCTTAAAACTTTTGTCTGCTCTTAAAGGGAAACTGCATAGGTTTTAGAAATCAACGAGCTTAAGTGGGTCGAATGCGTGAAACTTGGAGGTAAAGCATGCGTAGTCTTTTTGGGCTAGCACTTGAAATAGTGAAGTACTCGCCGATTAAAATCTGGACGCCCTTCAAGCTTCTCCGCAGCGCACAACGCTAAGTGGGGGGGCGCATGATGACGTCATCGAAGGTATCGGTATATTTACAATGCACAAACGCCTGCTTTGAAGGAAAAAAACCAACGCCACCGAAGGAGAACCCTGGCGAGAGTTGTTTGGTAGCGTCTAACGAGTCAGGGCAGGGTGTGGCTGACGACAGCGGTAATTGGAAATAATACCTTCCGTGACGTCACGCTCAGTTTTTCTGCATTCCTCTTGTGCATTGCGGAGAAGAGAAAAATTCAATCGTTGATTACGTCACTATTTTAAATGCTAGTGCAAAACAACTTGGCATGCTTTACCTACACGCTATATAGATTTGAGTCCTTGAATATCGCAAAATTCTCAAAAAAGTGCTGCAATTTCCCTTTAATATGCACATATACGCCCGTCTGGGCGCTTACTTTCCGTTGTTGTTATTGGCTATTTATTATTGCTAAAAATAAAAATGCATGGATGCGAGCCGCGGCATCTTCCATCGAAACCTGAAGCACCTGAGCTGCGGCCAGCGGGAACAAAAGCAGAGGGAGAGGAAAAGAAAGAGGGGAGCAATACAGGAAAGGATAAGGATATGGAGGAAATATACACTGCGCACACTCGGTTCGCTTCCGTAACGGATCCAGCCAAAATGATTGCTCAGTCGCGCCTCTTGTCAGCAACAAAAACAAAAAAAAAGAAACCTTGGTTCCAAAGACTCTTGCGTTCTTTAGTACCATTGGAGGTAGTGAGTGATAGCTGAACTGTTCAATAACATCTTACGTCGCTCTTGGAGCTGCAACTTCAAAATGACTTTTCTATACGCGTGAAAATTCCGGGATGCTTTATTACCTAACCAACCAGGCTAGACCTGAGCGCCCAAGAAATCCTCAAGCTGTGTTGGAGGGTCGTTTCCTCAAGGCCAGACTTTCTTGCATTGAAGTACAGAGCGGCATCACCAGCCGTCACATGCGCAGGCATCACAGCTTCCACGCCACTGTCCATGTTGTTACACACGACGGCAACAAGATTAAGGCGTGGGAAAGAGAAAAAAAAAACATGATTCTTACGTTGTCCTCCACGTTGGTGGAATGCGGGGAAATTGCCGGCGCCGGTGGTAGCTGCACTGAAAACGAGAATACCAATTAGGCCACCGACTCTGCCGGCTGTACAGGAGTCCGATAGACAGCCGAGTCTATTCGTAAATGCAAAGTGAGAGTAAACAGTACAACAGCGTACAATTATTTAACACTCTGAGTAAACACAGGTAACTCAACCCTCACGTGAAATCGAGATGAAAACATCCGAATAGTGACCGGCAACCTTTCTTAAAGAAAACGTGTTTACTGTGGGCACACAATGTGCCTCTTGAATCACTATGCCAAACGAATATTATGCTACTGTACTGCAGAGACTCGAACACACAGCTCCTTTATGACAATGTGTTTCTGTTCCACTTTTTATGGTTGTGTCTTGATGTTTTTCAGTAATCATTATAGTAGAAAAGAAAGTTGGGGCGCTTGGGTGCCCCGTTTGAGACATGAAAACACATTTGAACAATATAATCAGTCAAAGAAAGATTATAATGGCAGAATACGACGTCCATACGGTAATGAAGCCATCGATGGCGGAGTCCTGCAGCGAGGACCAGTTAGGCTCCGAAGCGAGCGAATGCGTGGCTCATCTTGTAAGCGCTTTGGTTGCATAACCTGAATCTACGAAACAGGGTTAGGCATACGCTGGCGTTGGCGGGGCGCATGGCTCGGAGGAGTGCTCGGTTCGGGCGGAGGACGGCTATAAGACAAAAGTTTTTGCAATTGTTGGTTGCCTTAGAGCATTGTAAGTGATGCAGAGAGGACAATGCGAGTTTTTCTTACGGATTCCTTGAAGGAGTCCTAGAAGAAAGCAGAAGGGTGTCAAACGCAACACAGTATAAAGCTCATGCCCTCAGCATGCTTCAGCGCTACAACGTGACCTATGGCCAACGCCGAGGCAGCCGTCACGCGAACGCGAACGCGCTGTCCCACCTCTAAAATTTTTTTTCGGAGGAAAGCTCGGCTCTGACACCCTAGTTCCCGCTCGGACGTGTGTGAACTGGGGGCTGTACGCGCGACAGTGCTTTAATATCAAGTGAACTTCGGAGATAGATACTGTCCGCCAGACATTCGGTGGAAGTGCTGTGTCTTTGCGTGCTTTGTACTTTTGCCTGCTCATAATATGCCCATGTACGCGCGTCTGGGCGCATATTATTCATTGTTGTTGTTAGTGGTTATTTATTATTATTAAAAATAAAAATAGATAGAAAAGATGTTGCTAGCCGCGACATCGTGTTCCAAGAAGTCATAAAAATTAAAAGGTCAAGGTTATATGCGAAATTCACGTTAACTCTCTCACCAAGGACGCCCCGATAGTGGCGGGGCCCGCTAGACTCACCTGCCACTGTAGCCGCCGGACCGAAAGTGGCGGTGATGATCACGCCCTCCGGAGGTTGCACAGGGAAGGCAGTGGAGGGCTCCGCCGCATTGCGCACCACTTCCCGACAACGGTCAGTCACGGGTGTGCCATCAAGAGCTGGTGGAACTCCTGCATTTCACCCCAAGTCACGTGACCTCGTGCCATGATCATAATCAGTCCACCGGACTGCGAACAAATTGCTTACTGCGGCAGGTGGCAGTTAACATGCCGCGAGGGGTTGCTCGAGAGGAGCAGCCTGGGTCTTCACAAGCTCAACCGATCGCAGGGATCTATGAATGTAAAGTACGGAATGACCAGTTTCGTATATATGCACGTTAACCATTAAAGATATCCAGCTCCGCCTTAACGGTATGGCGCGCTTACGCACTACGTCACGGGCGCCGTCGTGGATCGGAACCAGCGCCAGACCCCGCTTCGATATCCTAGATTACACCCTAGCCGCTGTGATGCGGAAGCATAAAGCGTGCCGGTGGCCTTTCACCGTTGGGCGACTCTTCACGGGGCGAGGGGGGAGTGCAACAATGTATATTTATGTTTTAATGCATTAAACTGTTCCCAAAAACATGCAACCTGTGCACCCCAAGGGTAGGAGGACAACCAGGGCACTGGCTCTGCATCGGAGATCTAAGAAGCCATCAGGTGTCGTCAATGTAAATGCGACTGAGTATTCAGCTCCCGACAGAGCACTTGCAGTGGCAGGGATAAGGGAACACACGCCACAGACCTCTCAGCCTCCATGCTTTCACGTATATCCGCAAGGGCTGCGGAGACAGCCATCGCTTTAGCCATTACAGATTCACCGGCAGATAATTTCGTTAATGACTAAGAGACTGCCATACACAATTTCGCTCGGGACAGAATCGCACAGTTCACTATGAATATTCTTAACGAGATTCCCTCCCGAGATAGGGACAATGAATTTATGTGGATGCCGGCAAACTCTGGCAACACTGGAAACGATGCCGCTCACCACACACACCGAGGTTTAGTCGGCCGGGCAGTGACAACTTCCTCTCTGGGGACAGCTAAGGATAGCCTAATCTCATTTCACGATCCAATCCACTCCTTGGAGTAAGGAAATTTCAGCTCCCGCACAGAAGCTAAATAAAGAGCAAGAAATCACCTGGAGAAGAATCAAACTCATTCCCTAACCCTCTAGTTTTCTCCCATATGTTCCCAAATAAATCTTCTCCCAAATGCACCCTGTGTGATGAGACAGCTCCCTTCAACCACGTACTCTGCGGATGCCAGCTTGACACTCCCCTCCAGAATAACTGGAAATCCTGCTTTCAGACGACTGGGAGACCCTACTGCGCGGCTTGGACCCGGACATACAAGATCGGATCCTTAAGCGCGCCTATGAGGCCATCATTAGGCTTTACCAGCTGGTCATCTAGTAGGGCGATAACTATCCCGACTATCAATAAAGGTTTCTTCCCTCCCCTCTCTTCCGTCTCGTAGAGCGTTACCAGTCTAGTCCTCTCTCGGCGAAAATCCGTGGCCTCTATGCCAGCACAGGCGATGATGCGATGCTATGCTGCAAATCTACCTTAGCTGTATAGGTTAGAAATTCGCTTTTGCTCTGGTCACCATCTTCATAGTGCAGTCTTTGAATTTCCTTTTGCCCTCGATTTGTCGTTTCGCCACTGCTTGAGCTTCTTCGGCCACTGCAGGCTTCAGCGGACGGAAGGGGGATTACTGAGGGTCATCCGGAGAAGGAATCTTCCGGCCCCTGAGGGCGCCCCCGATACACCCACGCATGCACGGACACCGCTGCTTTATGGCCGAAAGAGGACCGTTAACGCCGTAGAACAGAAAAATATATCATGGCACAAGCTCCCACTCTCATGCAGAGTTGTCCATCCATACCCAACAATTCTGGACAAAAGCATTTAAGAACGAGAAAATGAGTTTTCGACCGTAAGTTTTTCGTATGTTGTAACTTTTCGCCATAACGATTTTACTCCCGTGTGTCTGCAGTCTCACATTTTTCTGCTATTAACCGTTTCTGCTATCGTCAAAAGCGTTTCCCACTGGTTCTGTACTGCAGCCGTAACTGCTCGATGCGAGCGATTGAAACGCTTTAAAAGAAAGTTTTTGCTACGTATTCGAAGAATGCACCCGTATACCATGAATATTTCTATAACAGTGCCTTACAGTTTTCCGATGTTAAAAATTTCTGTCCAAGAATGTTCGATATGGAAGCGACAAGGGCACACGCTAGCTGGATATCGAAGCGGCGGTTCCGAACTACGTACGGCGCACGTAAGGTAGGAGTGAGGGTACAGAGATGTTTGCGCAAAGGATGAAAGGACAAGAATGCTCTGTTAGGCGGCCGAGAACCAATTTCTGCCCCTTTTTTTCCGAAGTACCACAATATTCTGCTCGCGACAGTATCTACCCAAATGGCTGACTACATGTTTGATTATATTTATGGAGTCTAACATCCCAAAGCGACTGAGACAATGAAGGACCCCTTATTAGAAGCCACCGAATAGGAGGAGATCTAGCTCACCTTAGGAGAATACTCAGATGAAAATATTGCAACGGATAATCTCCGTGAAGACGACGCCGAGGAAGTGCCCGGTGTGTGCGCGCTTGCCGCTCGGGGCTAGCTGTGATCTGGTCTCCTTCACCCCTGGCTCCCTCGTCTTGCTTTGGTCGCCATCTCGCCGCGTGGGGCTCTCTGAAAAACTTCTGTCCCGCTACATCGGCCCGTACCGTGTCCTGCGCCAAGTCACCGCAGTCACCTACGAGATCGCTCCGGCCTTCCCCGGTGCCACGTCCTCTCAGCATCAGACCGATGTTGTGCACGTCTCTCGCCTCAAGCCCTACGTCTTGCCGTCCCCCTCACTGCCCTGATGAGCACCGAGACGGTGCCTTTCCGACCGGGGGGCCATGCAACGGATAATCTCCGTGAAGACGACGCCGAGGAAGTGCCCGGTGTGTGCGCGCTTGCCGCTCGGGGCTAGCTGTGATCTGGACCCTGTGCTCCGGTCGTCCTTGTGCCGACATAGACTTCGGGCCACGTAACAATATGATCGATTTGCGCAGTTCGGCCAAACACGAATTAGTTATGCTAGGTGTTCACTTTAAAGACGAAAGCCTTCAATGGCTCATCATTCCGTCCGTCAGCCACACTACAGGTGTCAATCATGCCGATGATGTCATCAGTGATGTAATACGCCGTAACCAGAAATCACTGAATTCATTGTTCCATAGTAGTCGAAATCATTAACTACTAAGTAGCCCTTAACTAGTACTAGTATCTAGTATGTTTTTTTGGTTTACTGGTGTATAACGTCCCAAAGCAACTTATGTTATGAGAGACGCCGTACGGAAAGGCTCCGGAAATTTCGACCACCTGCAGGTTCTTTAACCTGCACTGACGTCGCACACGGGCCTCTAGAATCAGTGATTAGTAATTAGATACTGATTAGTCATAAGCAATTAATTTGCAATTAGTCATTGATAGATAATATTTAATTAGTAATATGTGGTTGATTATTAAATAAGTAGTATTTTAGTTATTACTCTCTAATTGGTAATTGGATCAGCACATGGTTGCTGGCGCTCGCGTCGCTCCTTACTGCGCATGCGCTTGGCGCCTTGGTGGCGCCACCGTCGCGTGGCGCTGACATATCAGCACCGAGTCAGACGACTGCTTTCATTCGTAAACAGCATTCAATCAGCAACAGAAGCAGCCAAAGGGGCGCACAAAGGCTTTCGCCTCCCGCAATTTAGATCGTCAAAGCGCCCCATGAATTTTCACTTCTATTCCAGTGTTCAGATCCAGCGTTCTCGGATCGCAGTTGTTCGGATAGCGATAAGGCGTTAATGCCCGTATATGCGGAACTGGTCATTCTGCTAGAATCTAGATCCCTGGTAGTCTTCCTACCACTCCTGGCGCAGTGATGCAGCGGTCAAGCGATCCGCCACTGCTCTTCTATGGCAACTGCTGCCATCGGCGGGACTTGGGTTGTCTGGATTTGGCCGAGATCCAGGTTGCTCTTCCAGAGCAGCCTCTCATGATTAAGTGAGCGGCCGCCTCACGCGGTGGTCAGGCTGCTCACCTGCCTGCCACAAAAACAGACTTCAGACAAACAGGCAGACGGACCGACAAACACACAACGGCTAAATTCTAGGTACGGCCACTATAAATGCCAGCGCACTATAAAACTCAGGCTTTACAACACCGGAACCGCCTTTCACCGTCGGTGCTTTCGGGAGCAGCCCTTATCTTCCAGATCGACACAATCAAAGCTGCCGTATGGCATAGTAGGGATGAGCATGACGCATACTCACTCGTCTCGACCTCCGGCAAAAGACCAGAGGGCCAAGCTCTGCCAGATGCTTTCTTCTGCCAGTAATGCCAGTCCATAACCGCTGCAGGATCGACTGCATTGCGTTCATATCCCTCGCTGTGTGCAGGTGATCTTGAAGTATTACTCTCCGCAGCTCCTGAGCGGTCAGAGTATTGAAATCGTCGTCGTTATTCGACACCTGGGCAAAAGGGAAAAAAAATCTGGCTTCATCTCAAAGACAATTATGTCGAAGGAGAAAATCGTCAGCTACATGAGGCGTCTACTGTCCCGCGGATGCAGTGGAGGAGCGGATAATTCGTGGAAGGCATTGCCGTCTGCAAGCAACTCTGCCCCGTCGGCAACAAAAATGGCGACTTGGTACAAAGCAGGACTCGTGGTTGGCTGGTTTTACGACCAGGTCCACAGTTCTTGGAGGTTTCCGGGTGGGCCCAGCGTCCATCCCAAACAGAAAAACCAAGCAAGCCAGGTATTGGGAGACAGATCCAACGAACCCCATAGGAATAGCTGGATCGTTGAAACTCTGCACGGAGAATGTAGCGTCTCGTAGATCCCGAGCTAGTTGAGAGAAAATTGACGCAAACCAATATTATAATTTTGCCCGACGTTTCGGGACCAACTCGGTCCTTTGTTCAGGGGCGACTAAAGTGTGCCAGCAGCAGCGGGGTGTTGCCTTCGCTCTCCCTTTGTTAGCACGTGGCGGAGTCCACTCACGTACGCAGAGGGGAGCGGTCCTGGAGTTTATTCATCGCTGCCTTTGTGAGACGGATGTGCCATGACTCCACATGTCGCCTCTTGAACAGGTCTGGCTCCACGGGACGCTCACCTCCTCGGAGGCTATTCGGTGGTCGGCGCCGCACTCGCAGTGTTCTGCGAGGGGGTTGGATTCCGAATTCATTCCCAATTCTTACCATGACCAAAACACCTTGTCGTTTATAAAATCCGGTGCTCCAAGTTCCCGGCTTCATACGTCGGCGAAACAAAAAAACCTCCATCAAAGAATAATGCAACACAAAAATGACATCCGGCTAATGAATTCTGAATCCAACTCCCTCGCTGAAGACTGCGAGCGCGCCGACCACCCAATAGCCTTCGAGGTGGTCAGCATCTTGGCCGGCTCAGATGATGCTTTCGTTCAGATCCCAAGCTCATTAGTAATCGTCCTCGCGCGCAGGAGCACACAGGTTCATCAATCATACGAGACTGACGCGTACCGGAGAATAGAGCATAGGGCATACATTGCATATATATTGATTCCCGAGTGTATCCAACTTGTTCCACATTATCTTTCCATTAATGAGGTTGCGTCCAGTAAAGAACAACGGACAGAACAACGCTGATCTCTACTGAGCAGTGCATGGAACGATCCGCAGTCGCCAGCCATTGCACATTTCCTAGTCTCATACCTAGTATCATAGAGATCCATTTCTTAGTCTCTAGTTTCCTAGCCTTTCCTAGTCACATAGAGTTATCCAGGATGTCCTCATGCTAAGTAAGGGGTATGTGAGCGAATATATGAGCACGCGTTCACTATAGCGGAGAAGCCGACGGCACAGATGTCGCTTTCACTTTGTTAGCGCAATGAATACAAGAATGTGGAGAACCCCGAACATACCCAATAAGTGCCTTATATTTACGTTGTTTCTTCAGCCTCGGAAATATTACCTTCACGCAGAGCAGTAACCAACCTGGATAATGCTGTTCAGCACCATCATAGCGGTGTATTCCCCCTTCCGCCTGTATAAAGTCGTCGAGGTCGGCCAGAGCCCTGTTTGAGAGAGAGAAAAAAAAACGAATTGTGGGTCAGATAGCGATCGACGCAACGGCAAAGGCGTATTAAGAAATCATGCCTGCGAAACGGGATGCTGCTTTTCATTCTGCACATTGTGCTTATTGGAGGTAGCGCCAGTATAATGAACCATCGAAAAGCGCCTGTGAGAGATTGTCATCAGATCATTTTACTGCAAGTAGTATAGTGCTGGAAATATTCGATTCAGGCACGCACGCTAAACACAAGGTGTAACAGCTTTAGAATGCAGTTCACATCGATTTACCCTTAAAGCCCTTGTATTCTGTAGAAGCTGTGTTTTCGTTCTTTGTTTGGTTTGGTTTGGTTTGGTTTATGGGGTTTAACGTCCCAAGGCGACTAAGGCTATGAGAGACGCCGTAGTGGAGGGCTCAGGAAATTTCGACCACCTGGGGTTCTTTAAGGTGCACTGGCATCGCACAGCACACGGGCCTCGAATTTCTCCTCCAAAGAAATTCAGCCGCCGCGGCCGGGATCGGTTCTTTGTCTATTTTAAGTCTTGATATTATCCATGCCCTTATCCTTGTGATAGAGCTCACCTTACGAGAATACTTGCGATAAAAAATACGATGATCGATTTGCGTAGTCAGGCAAAATGCTAATTTTATGCGCTAGCAGGTCGGTTTTTCACTTTCTGTTCCGGTGCTCGAATCCACTACTCACGGATGGGAGTTGTTCGGTCAGCGATAATGGGTTAATGTCTGTATATGCGGAATGGGCCATTCTCTACATTCGTAGGTCCCTGAGAGTCTTTCTAGCGCTCCTGGCGCAGTGGTGCCGCGGTCAAGCGATGCGCCATTGCCCTTCTATGGCAGGTGCTGGCATGGGTGGGACTTGGACTGCTTGGGTTTGGTTGCGATCTAGGTTGCGCTCCCAGAACAGCCTCTCACGATTAATTGAGCTGCCGCCCCACACAGTCGCCAGGCTGCTCACCTGCTCGCCACAAAACTGGCTTAAGGGAAACAGACAGACGGACAGACAGACACACAACGTCTAAATGTGGGGAATGGCCACCATAAGTACTAGAGCACTAAAAAAAAAACTCCGCAACTTACACTGCCGGAACCGCCATTCGCCGTCGGCTCTTTCGGGCGCAGGCATTATCTTCGGCACTGACAACAGTAAAAGCTGCCATATGACGTATTAGGGATGAGCATGACGCATACTCACTCGCCTTGACCTCCGGCAAAAGGAGACCAGAGGCACAAGCTCTGCCAGATGCTTTATTCTGCCAGTAATGCCAGTCCATAACCACTGCAGGATCGACTGCATTGCGTTCCTATCCCTCGCTGTGTGCAGGTGATCTTGAAGTATTACTCTCCGCATCTCCTGAGCGGTCAGAGTATTCAAATCGTCGTCGTTATTCGACACCTGGGCAAAAGGGAAAAAAAATCTGGCTTCTTCATCTAAACGGCGCAATTATGTCGAAGGAGAAAATCGTCACCTACAAGTGGCGTCTACTGTCTCGCGGATGCAGTGAAGGAGCGAATAATTCGTGTACGGCACTGCCGCCTACGATCAACTCTGCCCCCTCTGCAACAAAAATGGCGATATTTTACAAAGTAGGACTCGTGTGGCATGAAATACGAATTCGCTGGTTTTTAGGATAAAGTCCTCACCAAAAAGGAACTGTTTTAGCTGCGGATATACAGGCAAAAAAGATTGCCATCGGTCCAGAAGTTTGCGTGCGCTAACAAAATGAAATCCCCGGGAAGTTAAGCGTCCCTTCATGTAAACGTTCCCAGTGGGCATGATTCTCAGAGGTATGATTACTGCCATAGAGGGTTCAGCTTAAGTTAAGGACAACGCAACGAGTTATGGAAAGGAAAATGATAGGTGTAATGTTAAGAGAGACATGAAGTGGGCAGAGTGAGTGAGGGAACAAACGCGGATTAATGACATCTTAGTCGAAATCAAAAGGAAGAAACGGGCTTGGGCAGGGCATGTAATGCGAAGGCAAGATAACCGATGGTACATAGGGGAAACAAACAGGATTCCAAGAAAAGGCGAGCGTAGCAGTAGCAGTGAGATTAAGTTAGCAGGGATGCGGTGGCCGCAGATGGGAAGGGAAAGGTTTAATAGGAGACACACGGGAGAGGCCTCTGCCCTGCACTGGGCGTTAGCAGGCTGATGGTGACGAATCATTCTACCACATTTCATTGGACCATTTTCAGTCTTCAGATCTTTGGCAAAGTTTAACAGCATTTGCGCTTTTTAGCATATAGTAGATTCTGCTGTGCGGTCTAATAACGAAAACTTACTGCCTCACGTGAAGTCACTGAAGTGATATTTACAAGGCGGTGAGGATCGTACAAGAAGAAAGAAGTGATGCTCGATGCACAAGAAATAGATCTGAAGAACCCATCATGTGAACAATTAACTAGCCCATGGTGTTTGATTTGGTAGACGGGGTTTAACGTCCCAAAGCGACTCAGGCTATGAGAGACGCCGTAGTGGAGGGCTCCAGAAATTTCGACCACCTGGGGTTCTTTAACGTGCACTGGCATCGCACAGTACACGGGCCTCTGGAATTTCAACTCCAAAGAAATTCAACCGCCGCGACCGGGATCGAACCAGCGTCTTTCGGGTCAGCAGCCGAGCACCATAACCACTGAGCCACCGCGGCGGCGGTTCTTAAACGTGCGCTGGCATCGCAGAGTACACGTCCTTCTAGAATTTCACCTCCATCGAAATTCGTCCGCCGCGGCCGGGATCGAACCCGCGTCTTTCGGGTGAGATGTGTTTCTTCGGATTCATCTCTTGTGCATCGAACGTCACTGAAGTGGTTCGCTTCGCGACATCCGTGCATCCTCTCGATTACGTCAACATCCATTAGCGTGCAAATAGAGGTCGTGCTTCTCTCACGAGTCTGCACATTATTATGCAAGATGCACACGGTCGAATCCGCAACCGTGACTGTATCTCCTTGGTGGTGCAATTCATTTTCCTTGAAATAATAAAGCTCAACTGTTGACAACACACGGAGTTGGCGAATAGGCGTGGCTCCAAGGGATAGTGACATTAGGTGAGCATCCTTTATATTTGTTCACAATTCCAGTTCTTGAAAATCATTTCACCCAGCACTACACGAGCTCGAAACCGACCGGAACAATCGCGAAGTGGGTCACGCCACTCATAGTAAATCGATTAGTTTTTAAGTATTCGTCCTTTAAGATTTATTCCACTCTGATGAGAAATGCAATGTTCTAACGTGATAGAATTAAGTCCCCGTTCCGCAGAAAATTCGGCGTCGTCACCGTCGTCGTGGGCGTTGAGGGAAAAATCGACCCGAGGTCGGGTGGCTCACGTGACCCAGCCTATGGCCAACCTGGGGCACAAGATTCTCCTCTCCCTCGCGCAACCCACCATGGTCGCAAAATGGGCCGGACACATGACATTGTCACCTCGTGGTTTACGGGGGTTTAACGTCCCAAAGCGACTCAGGCTATGAGGGACGCCTTAGTGAAGGGCTCCGGAAATTTCGACCACCCGGGGTTCTTTAACGTGCACTGACATCGCACAGCACACGGGCCTCTTGAATTACGCCACCATCGAAATTGGACCGCCTCGGCCGGGATGGAACCCGCGTCTTTTGTGTCAGCAGCCGAGCACCATAACCACTGAACCACCGCGGCGGCGAAACGCTAAATATTACACAATTAATGGAAAAACTTAAGCTTATAAGGCACACGTGCAATCAGCCTAAAAGGAAATGAAATTATAAAAAAATTTGGGGGGGATTTACGGCGGAAACCTTATCTACAAACATGCACAGTCTTCTGCAGTCCTGTAAGATAGCTTCTACGATATTTTAGTCTAACGATCCCCGCCATCTTCAAAGCACGCCCGAGAGCAACAGGCTATCCAGCCGCAACACCATCCGGTGCAGCTGTTTTTGTTGCGGAAGCAACACTACGCTAGATGCGAGGGATTTCGCGGAGCCCCTGAGAGCCCCAACTGCGCATGCGCGAGGAGCGAGTGACGTCAGATCAGCGCGGAGCCGCCGCCGACTCCTCCGCTGCGCGGGTGACTCAGAGGTGCCGTCGCCGGTGCGCCAGCAGTGCATTCTCCAGGAGGAGTGACGTCACACGGCGCACAGCTGCTGTGCTGGGGCCACTGCCAGCTCCTCCGCTACGTGGGTGACTCAGAGGTGCCGCTGCGATTTCTGCGCCATTGCTTAAGCAATTCTACTCTGGATGGCCATTGGTCAAACCACAGGCAATTTTTCTTTTGAAGAAGTTTATTCCAACCCATTTGGGAACCGAGAACACTTGCTCTTATGAGTTTATGACAAATGCCGTCCCTGTAAATCACTCGTAAATCAATCATTCATAAGCACTACCAGTGCTTGCACTTCCGCAGAGCTCAACAGTGAAAAATATACATTATTTATGTTGTTCATTTCCTTCCCGCCTTGTATTCATGGGAAAATTGGTGAACGACCACCAATTGGCTAATAAACACTGTATCAGAGCAAAGAGCGAAGTCGCTTAAACGAGGGAACGTAGGATAGAATTTTCTCTGCGCCTCCGGTTCTTGGATGCTTTTCAAAAAGAAGAAAAGCGAAGCATTAATAGAGTGGCAGGCAAAATAACGGAATATTATCAGAGAACGTTTTTTTTTTTGTTTTTTGCCGTCGTGTGAGTGATGTGGAAAATTGCGACTCTGCAAAAATGTTCTCAGCAATATTCCCGATGAGCCCTCACCAAGTAGTCAAAAATTCAACCACGCAGCCACCAAAAAAATGCGCCTACTTCGTTGCAAGTTTTTCAGCAGCTTGCAAAAATGGTCCGTCGGTGGTATTTTCCTGCTCGAAACGAGAATGGTTTACATTCAAGAAAAGCAGGAAGGGACGGCTAGATGCCTGAAAGGTATTAATGTTCACTAATCTGCTGTCAACACCATATCACAATCAAGAGAGCATGAATGAGGCGCAGATTTTAAATGACAGAAGTTCATGGCCTGCTTGTTCTAGAAACGAAGCTTTAAGAAGAAACATCCGCAGGCATGAAAACCGAAACGTCGACCGTTTAGGTAGCGGTAATCCCTCCCACAGAGATAGCAAAGCCACCGTTGAACTACAAATGAAAATGAATGGTACCCAAATATTGCGTCTCTTTTATAATGTACAGTTTGACCTATGGGAGAGATCTTTTATAGTGCGCAGGCTCTTTCTAGCAAAGAAGATTATGAAGGTCAAACACTGCAAGAACGCGGGAGCGAGACGGTCATAGGAGCTCGGATTACAGGCTAGCCAATCAGGTGCAAGCAGAATATTGAAGGCTACAATCGGAAGAGTACAAAAACAAACACCACTCCAATCAGGTGCAAGCAGATTTTTGAAGGCTACAATCGGAAGTGTACAAAACAAACACCTCTCCAATCAGGTGCAAGCAGATTTTTGAAGGCTACAATCGGAACAGTACAAAACAAACGCCTCTCCATCAGGTGCAAGCAGATTTTTGAAGGCTACAATCGGAAGAGTACAAAACAAACAGCCGCCGCGGTGGCTCAGCGGCTATGGTGCTCGGCTGCTGACCCAAAAGACGCGGGTTCGATCCCGGCCGCGGCGGCTAGAATTTCTTTGGAGGAGAAATTCTAGAGGCCCGTGTACTGTGCGATGTCAGTGCACGTTAAAGAACCCCAGGTGGTCGAAATTTCCGGAGCCCTCCACTACGGCGTCTCTCATAGCCTTAGTCGCTTTGGGACGTTAAACCCCATAAACCAAACCAAACCAAACAAAACAAACACCTCTCTAATCAGGTGCAGGAAGATTTTTGAAGGCTACAATCGGAAGAGTACAGAAAAAATACCTATCCAATCAGGTGCAAGCAGATTTTTGAAGGCTACAATCCGAAGAGTACAAAACAAACACCTCTCCAAAAAGGTGCAAGCAGATTTTTGAAGGCTACAATAGGAAGAATACAAAAAAACACCTCTCTAATAAAGTGCAGGCAGATTTTTGAAGGCTATAATCGGAAGAGTACAAAACAAACACCTCTCTAATCAGTTTGGTTGGTTGGTTTTGTACAATCGGAAGAGTACAAAACAAACACCTCTCTAATCAGGTTCACGCAGATTTTTGAAGGCTACAATCGGAAGAGTACAAAACAAACTCCTCTCCAATCAGCTGCAAGCAGATTCTTGAGGCTACAATCGGAAGAGTACAAAACAAACACCTCTCTAATAAGGTGAAGGCAGATTTTTGAAGGCTACAATCGGAAGAGTACAAAACAAACACCTCTCTAATCAGGTGCAGGCAGATTTTTGAAGGCTACAATCGGAAGAGTACAAAACAAACACCTCTCCAGTCAGTTGCAAGCAGATTTTTGAAGGCTACAATCGGAAGAGTACAAAACAAACACTTCTCCAATCAGGTGCAAGCAGATTTTTGAAGGCTACAATGGGAAGAGTACAAAAGAAACACCTCTCTAATCAGGTGCAGGCAGATTTTTGAAGGCTACAATCGGAAGAGAACAAACCAAATACCTCTAAGACCGGTACAGTAACGGTGAAACTTTTAAATGGTCTCGACACAAGGCCTTAAAGGGACAACTTTGGGGTTCGAGTCAGGTCGCGTGCCATTTGTCTTTCCCTGCGGCGCTTGAACTGAATTCGTCGAATAGCGCTGCCACAGCTTGGCGGCTCTGCTGTGAAACATGAAATCTGCGACCGACTGCCTTACATCATCCCCAACTGCGGTTCAGGAGCAATTAAACGCCGTTCGAACTGCGCTCCACTCAGGTAAAAAAAATCCGGTTCCCTGGGGCTGCCCACAGACCTGTGCATAGGAGAGCATTCATACAACATGTCCTACAAAAGAAGTAGGGATTTAAAAGAAACTGAGCCAATCCTTACGCGCTTCCATCTACAGATTACAGTTCGAATCATCACCCGCCTCCACAGTGTAAGCACCTAAAACTTATGGAAAACCTCCGACTACATTTGCATTCATGAAAAGCAGGGCTGTACCGGAATACGAGTTTATCTTCCGGCCCCAACAGACGTGACAGCGCATGCTGGCGAGTCATATTCTTCAAAAGTTCTATAAGAGGCGCCCGTGTGCTGTGCGATGTCGGTGCACATTAAAGATCCCCAGGTGGTCGAAATTATTCAGGAGACCTCCACTACGACACCTTTCTCTCTCTTCTTTCACTCCCTTCTTTATCCCTTCGCTTACGGCGCGGTTCAGGTGTCCGCCGAGATATGTCAGACAGATACTGCGCTATTTCCTTTCCTCAAAACCCAATTTTTATTGCGAAAGCAATACTACGCTGTTTTGAGCCTTCAGCGTGGTCCCGGCGGTAGTCACGTTTCACCTTTAGACGGCCTCCAGTTTGATGACGCGTGGAGGCGCTCGCGTCCGTGACGTCATACCGATGTGAAATCTGAGCTACCAAGTCTGGTCATCGGCGCGGTCCCAGCGGTAGCCACGAAGCGCCGCAGTTCCCCAGGAAGTAAGAGAGGGGACTGCGTTGATTTGGAGGAAAGGAAAGGCGCTTTACCAACTCAGTGGTTTACTGGACACCTAAATAACACTTTAGGCTAATTCCGACGTTCCGTGCAGCACTCAGGCTTTCGCCTTTCACAACTTTAGTCGGTAAAGTTGCTCGTTATTTGCTTTCGCAACCTTCCGGGCTTAACCGAGCTAAGCCTCTGCCAATTTTTTTTATATCTATTAAACACTGATGCGGTATCGTGTTCCAAGAAGTCATAAAAATGAAAAGATCAAGGTTATATGCGAAATTCACGTTAACTGTCTCACTAAGGACGCCCCGATAGTGGCGGCGACCGCTAGACTCACCTGCCACTGTAGCCGCCGGGCCGAAAGTGGCGGTAATCGTCACGCCCTCCGGAGGTTGCACAGGGAAGGCAGTGGAGGGCTCCGCCGCATTGCGCACCACTTCCCGACGACGGTCAGTCACGGGTGTGCCATCAAGAGCTGGTGGGAACTCCTGCATTTCACCCCAAGTCACGTGACCTCGTGCCGTCATCATAATCAGTCCACCGGACTGCGAACAAATTGCTTACTGCGGCAGGTGGCAGTTAACATGCATATCGCGAGGGGCTGCTCGAGAGGAGCAGCCTGGGTCTTCACAAGCTCAACCGATCGCAGGGATCTATGAATGTAAAGTACGGAATGACCAGTTTCGTATATATGGGCGTTAGACATTAACGATATCCAGCTCCAGCTGAAGGGTATGGCGCGCTTACGTCCAACGTCACGGGCGCCGTCGTGGATCGGAACCAGCGCCAAACCCCGCTTCGATATCCTAGATTATACCCTAGCCGCTGTGATGCGGAAGCATATAGCGTGCCGGTGGCCTTTCATCGTTCGGCGACTCTTCACAAGGCGAGGGGGGAGTTCAACAATGTATAGGTATTAATGCATTAAACTGTTCCCACAAACATGCGCCCTGTGAACCCCAAGGGTATGAGGCCAAGCAGGGCACTGGCTCTACATCGGAGATATAAGAAGCCATCAGGTGTCGTCAATGTAAATGCGACTGAGTATTCAGCTCCCGACAGGTGTCGTCTACGTAAATGCGACCGAGTATTCAGCTCCCGACAGGTGTCGTCTACGTAAATGCGACTGAGTATTCAGCTCCCGACAGAGCACTTGCAGTGGCAGGGATTACGGGAACACACGCCACAGACCTCTCAGCCTCCATGTTTTCACGTATATCCGCAATGGCTGCGGAGACAGCCATTAGCTTTAGCCATTATAGATTCACCGGCAGATAATCTCATTAGTGACTAAAAGACTGCCATACACAATTTCGCTCGGAGCAGAATCGCACAGTTCCCTCTAAAATATCCTTAATGAGATTCCCCCCCTTTCCCCAAATAGGGACAATACATTTATGTGGATGCCGGCTGACTCTGGCAACGCTGGATACGATGGCGCTCGCCAAACAGCCCGAGGTTTAGTCGGTCGGGCAGTGACAACTTCCTCTCTGGGGACAGCAAAGGATAGCCTAATCTCATTTCACGATCCAATCCACTCCTTGGACTAAGAAAATTTCAGCTCTCGTACAAAAGCTCAATAGAGAGCAGGAAATCACCTGGAGGAGAATCAAACACCTTCCCTAACCCGGTATAGTTTTCTCCCATATGTTCCCAAATAAATTTTCTCCCCAATGCACCCTCTGCGATGAGAGAGCTCCCCTCAACTTGTACTCTGAGGATGCAAGCAGAACCCTCACCTTCAGAATTAGGGAAAATCCTGCTTCCAGACGACTCGGAGACCCTGCTGCGCAGCTTGGACCCGGACATACAAGACCGGGTCCTTAGGTGCGCCTATGAGGCTGCCAGTAGGCTTGACCAGCTGGCCATCTAGTAGGCCGATAACTATCCCAACTATAAATAAAGGTTTATTGCCTCCTTTCTCTTCCGTCTCGTAGATCGTTACCAGACTATACTCCGTTTCATACATAGCTGTCAACGCAGCCAAGGCTACGGCGCCTGTTCGCGCTCCTCGTCCGCATCGTAATGTAGTGCGTCAAAAGTGAAAAGAGTAAAGAACTCAAAATTAAAGTTATTATTGGTTAATATTGCAGTATAATGATAATGGTGTTTTATTTTGCAGAAAGATTGCTTTTTCTTTAATGTTCTTCAAAACAGAGTGCCTTAGTTTTCTGGTTTTTTTTTCGGCTCCTCCTGTATCAGGTTTTCGCAGCTAGGCCGGCCGGCGATGTCGTCTGCTTTCGTCTTTCGGTTTCCGAGAATGCGAAAATGGCACCGCTATCTCCTACTCGCTTGTTTTCTTCGCCCACTGCGGCTTTAAAAACATCTCGTGCTCGCATATTCTCCAAGCTGAAGCCTCCGAAAATTTCGAAAGACTGCAAGCAGGTGATCGTCAACGTTTACTGCAGCGTAAGGAAGCGCTTCCCGGAGAAGACTGCGCGTGATGTTCTCGAAACTGTGGGCGAGGTGACCGGCGTGAGCCCTCGGACAGTTGCGAGGTTCAAGAAAGAAGGTCTCTCTGCTGGAATAAGATCACCTTGTGTGCCGCATGCTAAAAAGTCGCTCATTGCCCGAGAAAAGCACTTCGCAATCACGTCCGTCGCCAATACAATACAGTGCCTTTTCCCTTCGAAGCAAGTAAAGAGCGCTGTGTTTTTCAAGGTAGGCATTAGAGTTTGACAGTTTCGACTTTCTACCTAACGATTATTTTAATAAAAATAAAAAAAGACGTGAAAAAAAACAGCAAAAGCCGGGAGTCGAACCTTGGCATCTTGTAAAATGAACACACAGGCGCGCGCTTCGTACCACTCAGCCACGACGCGAGGCGGACGGATACATTTTGCTTGTTTTTTGCAGAGGACTACTTTCGTACCTTTGGCAGCGTTGACAGCTATGTATGAAACGGAGTATAGTCCTCTCTCGACGAAAATCCGTGCCTATATGCCAGCACAGGCAATGATGCGATGCTATGCTATAAATCTACTCTAGCTGTATAGGTTAGATATTCGCTTTCACACTGGTCCCCACCTTCCCAGTGCAGTCTTTGAATTTCATTTTGTCCTTGATTTGTCGTTACGCCACTGCGTGAGCTTCTTGCGAGTGCAGGCTTCTGAGGACGGGAGGGGCATTCTTGAGGGCCATCCTAAAAATAAATCTTTCCACCCTTGGAGGGCGCGCCGATCCACCCACGCACGTACGGACACCGCGGCTCTGTGGCCGAAAGAGGACTGTTACCGCAGTATAACACAAAAATATATGATGACACTAGCTCCCACTCTCATGCAGACTTGCCCATCCATACCCAACAATTCTGGACAAAAGCATTTAAGAACTGCAAAAGGAGTTTTTGAGCGCAATTTTTTCGTACATTGTAAGTTTTCGCTACAATGATTTAACTCCCTTGTCGGCAATTTCGTTTTTTTTTTTGCTATTAACGTTTTTGCTATCGTCAAAAGCGTTTCCCACTGGCTTTGTATTGCAGCCTAAGCTGCTCTATGCCAGCGATGGAAACGCTTTAAAAGAAAGATTTTGCTACGTATTCGGAGAATGCACCCGTATACCATGAATATTTCTATACCAGTGCCTTACAGTTTTCTGATGTTAAAAATTTCTGCCCTAGAATGTTCGACATGGAAGCGGGAAGGGCACACGCTAGCTGGATATCGAAGCGGCGGTTCCGAACTACGTACGGCGCAGGTAAGGTAGGAGTGAGGGTACAGAGATGTTTGCGCGAAGGACGAAAGGGCGGGAATGCTCTGTTAGGCGGCCGAGAACGCATTTCTGCCCCTGCAAAATTCCGCTCGTTACAGTACCTACTCAAATGGCTGACTACATGTTTGGTTAGATTTATGGAGTAACGTCCCAAAGCGACTCAGACTATGAAGGACTCCATAGGAGAAGCCTCCGAATAGGAGGAGATCTAGCTCACCATAGGAGTATACTCAGATGAAAATATGATCGATTTGCGTAATTGGGTCAAATGCGGATTAGTTATGCTAGGCGTTCAGTTTAAAGGCGAAAGCCTTTAATGGCTTACTGACGTCATCAGTGATGTAATATGCCGTAACCAGAAATCACTGAATTCATTGTAATGTAGTCGAAATCATTAATTACAAACTAGCCATTAATCAGTGCTATTATCTAGTATTTAATTAACTATTAGTAATTAGACGTGGATTAGTAATAATTAGTAAGTCATTGATTGACATTAATTAGTAATTCGAAGCTGACTAGTATTCAGCAATTAGTAATTTAGTAATCACTCAGTAATTGGTAGTTGGATCACCATATCTTTGGTGGCTCGCGTCACTCCTTACTGCGCATGCGCTTGGCGCCTTGGTGGCGTCACCGTCGCGCGGCGCTGACATTTCAGCCAACCGAGTCAGACGACTCCTTTCATTCGTAAACAGCATTCAATCAGCAGCACAAGCAGCCAAAGGGGCGCACAAAGGCTTTCGCCTCCCGCAATTTAGATCGTCAAAGTGCCCTCTGAATTTTCACTTCTGTTCCAGTGTTCAGATCCAGCGTTCTCGGATCGGAGTTGTTCGGATAGCGATAAGGCGTTAATGTCCGTATATGCGGAACTGGTCATTCTACTATAATCATAGGTCCCTGGTAGTCTTCCTAACTCTCCTGGCGCAGTGATGCAGCGGTCAAGCGATCCGCCACTGCTCTTCTATGGCAACTCCTGCCATCGGCGGGACTTGGGTTGTCTGGATTGGGTTGAGATCCAGGTTGCTCTTCTAGAGCCGCCTCTCATGATTAAGTCAGCGGCCGCCTCACGCGGTGGTCAGGCTTAACACCTGCCTGCCACAAAAACAGACTTCAGACAAACAGGCAGACGGGCCGACAATCACACAACGGCTAAATTCTAGGTATGGCCACTATAAATGCTAGCCCACTATAAAACTCAGGCTTTACAATACCGGAACCACCCTTCACCGTCGGTGCTTTCGGGAGCAGCCCTTATCTTCCACATCGACACAGTCAAAGCTGCCGTACGGCATAGTAGGGATGAGCATGACGCATACTCACTGTCTCGACCTCCGGAAAAAAGAGACCATAGGCCAAGCTCTGCCAGATGCTTCCTTCTACCAGTAATGCCAGTCCATAACCGCTGCAGGATCGACTGCATTGCGTTCATATCCCTCGCTGTGTGCAGGTGATCTTGAAGTATTACTCTCCGCCTCTCCTGAGCGGTCACAGTATTGAAATCGTCGTCGTTATTCGACACCTGGGCAAAAGGAAAAAAATCTGGCTTCTTCATCTAAACGGCACAATTATGTCGAAGGAGAAAGCCGTCAGGTACATGTGGTGTCTGATGTCCTACGGATGCAATGGAGGAGCGGATAACTCGAAGATGGCATGCCGTCTGCGAGCAACTCTGCTCAATTTGGAACAAAAGTTGCAATTTGGTACAAAGCAGGACTAGTGCGGCATGAAATACGAATACGAAATGAAATCCCCGGGAAGTCAAGCGTCCCTTCATGTAAACGTACCCAGTGGCCATCTTTCGCAGGGGATATGATTGACTGCCATAAAGGTGGGATTCCATTTTGTCACGAAAAATGTTTCCATAACTCATTCATTCATTCATACCTAGAGCTTGTGTCAGCTGGAATCACCTTCCCCATGATATCGCCTTTATAACAGATACTAAGTAACGCATTGCATAAACCCATTTTTTTTTTCTGAATGTGCATATGATTTTCACTGTCTAAACTCTGCTCTTACTGTATGAACAAATTGTTTTAATGCATCCCCGCTGCAAATATAAAGGTCATTTTCTTCCTTCTGTTTTTCGCCTATTTCTGTGTACTAGTACTTTCCTTTCGCTTTTAGTTGTTATTTACATTGTATATTTATATGTATCCCCCCTATTCTCTGTAATGCCCTCAGGCCCTGAGGGCACAAAAATGAATTCCTGGGGAGTTTGTAGCAAGCGACGTCACTAGAAATAGAATTGGTAATGTTGGTTGTAGAGCTAATCCTTCGCAGGAGGTTTGCTCGCGAGACAAACAAACTCGAGGTGCAGTTCCTGAAGCTTCTATGCGCGGATTTCGTCGATTACGATTGTCCTTCTGCCGCACTGTTCGCCCGCTGCCGTCTGCCAGGGCCCATCCGGTCCCTCTGCCCTGCCCGACGAGGCTCTTACCTTATCTAGTTCTAAAGTACCTAGCTGCATCTTCAGCGACAGCACTGTCGCCTTCTTAACGGCAAGGTGGTGGTAGGCGCCGATGCATGCGTCGGCATAGAGGTTCTCCTTGAGCACCTGTCCGCACAGCTTGGCAAGGTTGTCAATCTGCGTCATCATAAGGAAGCGAGGCACAATGAAATCAACGCACATCAGGAGTTGCCTGCACGATGAGAAACGTGTGCAAAAAAACACCTTCAGGAAAAAAAAAGCCACTCCAAGGGTGGCTAAGAAGTCATGATCACTTTTGGCTCAATCTGGTAAGGAATATTTGCTGCTGCTCATTAAAACTAAAAAATCGTGAAAGGCGAAATCCTGAGTGCTGCACTCTGCTACGCGATTGTTCACTTCACATTCTGTTGGTGCATTAACTAACTGCCAATTAATGACGCTTAATCTTTGCCTTTAGGAGTGGACCGCGACAGCGTGTTGTTGCGCTGCCAGGGATTCCACGGAACCCCACCACCCTTTCGGCGCGATGAGGGCAACGCTTTTTGAGGAAAGGAAATGGCGCTGTAATTCTGTCATCTCGGTGGACACCTGAACCGCACCGTACAGGAAGGGAAGAAGTGGAGTGAAAGAAGAAAGAGAAAGAGGGGCCGTAATGAGAGAAAATGAAAATTGTATTTGAGGAAAGGAAATTACGCAGTAACTGTCTCCCATATATCCGTGGACACAAGTCGAAAATTGAAATAGCACAGTAACTGTCTCACATATTTCGGTGGACACCCGCCAAAATTCGCGCGCAGTAACGTCACGACCATTTCGACCAATCTGAAACGCGGACAAACTTGCTAACACGTCTTGGTGACGACACTATGAGCCATTGAAGGCTTTCGCCTTAAAAGAGCCTTTAGGGCTGTGACTTGTAATGTTGCATTAAACTTTTCTGCATCCCAGCTCAGTACGAGCGATTTCAGAGTGCAACATGACTTATCCACTAGGAATGGCACGAAAATTTCGCTGTATTCGCATTAAGACACCGTGCACACCGCAGGCCTGCGTGCAATGCCGGAGTGAAGTATTCAGCCGTGGATGACGTAGTAGTTGTTGTCGGCACCGCGCGTCGGAAGAAATTTATCATGCAAACCATCTGCCGCACAATGATCTTGATGCTGTCATACGATTCAGCGCTTCGTGCAGCATAAACGTACTATTCAAGTTATAATACCTCACAGCAGGAATTCCAACTGGTGACTTATAACAAAGGGAGGGGGGGGGGGGGGGGGGGCGATGTGTGAGACAGTTACTTTGTCACTTCCTTTTCTCAAATCTAATTTTCAGTTCCTTGGTTAGGGCACCTCTTTCTTTCTTCTTTCACTCCCACCTTCCTCCCTTTCCTTATGGCACGGTTTTTGAGTTGCATAAACTATAGCCTTGTTATCCCGACGTCTTTTAAGACCGCGTTTAGTAGGAGCTGGAGACGACAGTGTCAGCGTTGCTGTCACTGTCGTGTCAGTCTGCTGCCGTTTCCCACTCTCATTGGCGTATCCAACCGAATCACAAGTTACAGGCCCAGTTTTTTTTTCCCCCGCTCTCTCCTTCCACCCTTTACTTGCTGACCAGCAACCAGACCCGTGTAAGCAGCCGCGCACTTTCGCCGCCGGGCTCAACGCTGTGTTGCTTAAACTGTCGCCAACTCACCTTATATTCTTCCGAAAACTCCAACGCCTCATAAACGCCATGTCCTCCGATACGATGACGAAGGGGTGCGTCGGAGGCGTGTTCAATGAGCAGGTGCTCCCAAATCGCTTAGCCGCACCTGGGCTATCGCTGCACTTCGAGAGCAGCTTCCAGAACTAGGAGAACCTGCAGCCTGTGAGGAAGCGAGAGACAGACGGTAGGTTCCAGGACGCGTCGCCGAAAATAGAGGCAAAGTAGTTCTGCTGCTTGGCTGCTTTAACACAATACGCCCCCCCCCCCCCCCCCCCCCCCTCGATCTGCGTACGTCTGTGCTGTGCCACAAAACCAGAGTAGACCCAAGTTGACCCCGGCCGATTCAGAATACCTCTAGGAAGACAAAAAAAATTCAGGGGGCACTTTGGCTCTCTAAAGTGCTGCTAGCGAAAGCCTTTCCTTGCGCACTGGTTTGCATTGACGTTTCTTTTGTGGTTTTTATTTTTATTTTATTATTTTGTTTTTCAACTTCACGTTAGTGAAGGGACGAAGATGAGACTGAACCAAGACACCGTATGCACTAGACGCACCTTTGTTCATTCCACACCATCGAGCTGGCATGGTGGAGAGGCTAGCGTGCTCGTGTCGCACTGCGGAGAACCTGGTTCGATTCCCCAACTCCACCAGTTTCCTTCTCGGTTTGGTCTATTTTACTTGGAGCATCACTATACGTCTCCTTTAATTGGTTGCATGGTTACTAGCCTAAGTACAATTGAACCCGTTTGAAATTCGCGCTCTGTGACGTCACGTCCATTACGACCAATTGAAAAGCGTGACATTTCTGTCGACAACTACAACCATGAGGCATTAAAGGCTTCCGCCTTAATATCAAGACCCGGACCCAAGCCTCTCGGTAAGTTCGTCCCAGACAGTCAAAATTTCCGGAGCCCGCCACCACAGAGCCCGCCACCACGGCGCCCCTCACAGCCCTAGTCACCTTGGGACGCTAAACCCCATAAACCATGAACCAGAACTGTTAGTGCAGCGTCCTAGCGACGCTCCAGTGAATGTCTTGACACAGAGACCATTGCATGCTTCACGCGCACGAGGAACATCGGCCGTGCGGCCCATACATGTGGCCCCGGTTCCCACTTCTGGCAGCTGCGTCGTCGTGTTCACGACCCTGGCAGCGAAGGCCCGCTGAGCGGCAGACCTCATCTCGGACATCTCGCTGAAGCCGAGCAGTCAGTTGAAAACCGGGACGCCTTGGTGGGTAGGCAACGCGCTTGCCGCCGCTGGCACGCTCGGAGAGATCCGGATGGGAGGACCTGCTCGTGGTGCTGCGGCAGGAAGAGCTCACCTCGGCCGCCACTGTGTTCCCGTCTCTGACCACGCCGTCGGCAGGTACGGCCATCGCTGTGGACCTGTGGTCAAAGTGCCCGAGTGAGATCGCGACTGCGCTGCTTCTGAAGCTTCGGCTGCTGCTGCTGCCGGTCTGCACGCCCGGTTTGCGCGCGCCGCTGCTGCTGCCGCGGCGGTGTCGCGTGCCACATTCGGCCCAAAAGACGCGGGTTCGCTCCCGGCCGCGGCGGCGGAATTTCGATTGAGGCGAAATTCTAGAGGCCCGTGTACTGTGCGATGAGCTGCAGTGCACGTTAAAGAACCCCAGGTGGTCGAAATTTCCGGAGCCCTCCACTACGGCGTCCCTCATAGCCTGAGTCGCTCTGGGACGTTAAGCCCCATAAACCAAATTTCCGGAGCCCTCCACTACGGCGTCCCTCATAGCCTGAGTCGCTCTGGGACGTTAAGCCCCATAAACCAAATTTCCGGAGCCCTCCACTACGGCGTCACTCATAGCCTGAGTCGCTCTGGGACGTTAAGCCCCATAAACCAAATTTCCGGAGCCCTCCACTACGGCGTGCCTCATAGCCTGAGTCGCTCTGGGACGTTAAGCCCCATAAACCAAACTAAACCAAGCCACATTCGGAACGCTGCGTACACTTGTTGTTGTTGTTTGTTGTTGTTTGTTTTTGTTGTCGTTGTCGTTGTCGTCGTCGTCGTTGTTGTTGTTGTTGTTGTTGTTGTTGTTGTTGTTGTTGTTGTTGTTGTTGTTGTTGTTGTTGTTGTTGTTGTTGTTGTTGTTGTTGTTGTTGTTGTTGTTGTTGTTGTTGTTGTTGTTGTTGTTGTTGTTGCCTTGGTGGCATGGCACATACCCCACGACGGGGGATTGGCCACGGTACCGTGAGGAGAGCCCAAAGAAGGTAAATAGGAGCCAAGCTAATGGATTAACTTTTGTTGCCAAGCTAATGATTTAACTTTGGGTAACAATTCCGAAGAATTAAAGATGTAATTATAGATTTAAAAAATAATGCAAAAATGAATTGGGAGCAAACAAAATTCAGGGGGCACTTTGCTGACCTAAAGTGCGGTGAGGCGAAAGCCTTAAGCGCAGTGTTGCTAATTGTGTCACCGATGTTTGGTTTGGTTTATTGGGGTGTAACGTCCCAAAGCAACTCAGGCTATGAGGGATGGCGTAGTGAAGGGCTCCGGAAATTGGACCACCTGGGGTTCTTTAACGTGCTGTGTCACTGATGTGTGGTTAAGATGTTAAGCTTCGCCTGTAAGAGTGGAACGCGACAGCGTCTTGCAACGCTGCCAGGGAGTCCACAGAACGCCATCGCCCGTCGAGCTCTACGCCATGCTCGTCGGTAAATTGGTTTTTGAGGAAAGGAAATGTATCTGTCTCGCATATCTCAGTGGACACCTGCACCTAGCCGTAAGAGAAGGGATTAAAATGGAAGTGAACGAAGACGCCGTATTAGCTAGACTCGCCTTTGTTCATTCCAAACCATCGAACTGGCATGGCGGAGGGGTCAGGGTGCTCGTCTCGCACTCCGGAGACACTGGTTCGATTCCCCAGCTCGACCGATTTCCGACTCGGTTTTATTTATTTATGTGGTCTGCCTAGAAAGTTAATTAGGTTAATTGGTCTTTACCATTGCTCTAATGCCATCCATTATGTCCTGTCACTCACCTGTCAAGGCGGAAAGCTGGGCTAGTTGGTGCGTCATATTTAATTAAAAGACTAGCGCATAAAACTAGGACGAAGACTGAGAAGGAGACAGGACGAGCGCTAAGGGGCTAGTCTTAATTAAATTAAATACTCACCTGTCAAGTGATGGAAATTGAATGTTCGACACGATGTCTATGAAACGTCTGGAAACGTCTATTAATGATGGTTTATGATAGTTAAGTATGACTTCCACATTTCGTGAAACTAGTTAATGCATGGTTAGTGATAGTTAACGTGACGTTAACTAGTACGCTGATTAATTAGTGTTAGTTAAAGGTACAGGCGCAGCGCACAGTCCCACATGCCACTTCTTAATTGCTGCTAATTACCAATTAATCATTTAGTGATTAAGTACAATGATGGTTTGGTTTAAGGAATTTAACATCCCAAAGCGACTAAGGCTATGAGAGACGCCGTAGTGGAGGGCTCCGGAAATTTCGACCACTGGGGTTCTTTAACGTGCACTGACATCGCACAGTACATGGGCCTCTAGAATTTCTCCTCCAAAGAAATTCAACCGCCGCGGCCGGGATCGAACCCGCGTCTTTCGGGTCAGTAGCCGAGCACCATAACCACTGAGCTACCGCGGTGGCTTTAAGTACAATGATATCATCATGAAATCACTTTATATCATGTTCCGATGTCCTTCGATTCCACCCGTCCATTAGCTATTAATCGGCATATGCCCATATAAGGCATGCACCCGGAACGTGGACACATTTGCTAACACGTCTTGGTCACGACAGTATGAGGCATTAAAGGCTTTCGCCTTAAAATGTGGGCTGCGTGCATTACCCGCTCTCCTGCGACGCGACCAGCTTCGTTTTCGTTCGTTAGTGTTAACGGCCGATGCTCGTGATGGCCAAATTGTGGGCATACGGGAGTACCGAAGCTGCGAAGATCAATGCTGTTTTATGGGGGCTTAACATTCCAATGCGACCCAGTCCACGATGGACGCCGCAGTGAAGGGCTCCGGAAATTTCGACCACCTGCGGTTCTTTGCCCTGCACTGACATGGCACAGTACACGGGCCTCTGAAAAAAATGAAAAAAAAAATTGAAAAAATTTGTTCTGAGGAAAGAAAAACAAATGATGCAATAACTGTGTCACATATCTCGATGGGCACCCAAAAGGCGCCGTAAGAGAAGCGATAGAGGAGGGAGTAAAAGAAGAAAGGAAGAAAGAGGTGCCCTGACATCGCATAGCACATGGGCGCCTTTTGCGTTTCGCCGCCATCGAAACGCTGTCGTCGCGGTCGGGTTCGAACCCGGGTACTCCCACCCAGTAGACGAACACCTTACAACCCCTTAGCCACCGCTGAGGGTCCCTGGAATACATTCGACCGCCGAGGCCGGGATCGAACCCGCGTCTGTCATTCTTATCACGCTCCTAAAATTCCTTCAAGACTTCTCTGAACTCCAAATCGTGACAGCAGCAGTCGACTACATTGTGGACAGTCTCATGCACAATGCATGGAACCAATTGCGTCCGAAAAGCGTTGGCGTAGCTCATGAAGTAAATAAAAGCACTAGGTCCTCCTTGAATCCTCGGTACTGTACTGCTACGTTTGCTTTTCCTTTAACTGACTCGTCACTCGAAAAGCTTTTCAAGAGAACGCTTGATGGTTCGAGACTCGGAAGTCCGAAAACGCAGCCTGAAACTTGCGGAGATTACTGAAACGCTTGCTCCTGTGAATCATCTCCATCATTGTCGGCTTTCCTAAGAGGTCCACGGTGATCTGGAACGCCGTAAATCCTAGTGGCGGGCGTACTGTGCGATTACAGTGCACGTTAAAGAACCCCAGGTGGTCGAAATTTCCGGAGCCCTTCACTACGGCGTCCCTCATAGCCTCAGTTGCTTTGGACGTTAAACCCCCATAAAAATAAACCATCTATGGGTTATGAGAAAAGAGAAGGCGCATAGCTAGTTGGTCAGCGGACTCCTCAAGCGCGTAGCGAACGCCGACGAAACACTCAGTTACGCAGCTTTCAGTCAGCGTTCGTGGAGCGCTTGAGGTGTCCACCGACAAAGTGAACTAGCTATACGCCTTTCCTTATCGCTAAACCCAGTCTAATAGCCGCGGTGTAAAACATCTCGGTTTTGAGAATTAGACTAGTTCACTTTGTCGGTGAGCGCCTCAAGCGCTCCACGAACGCCCCCTAAAACAATGTTACCGCCGAGAGATGCGGGTTCGATCACGGCCGTGGCGGTCTTATTTCGATGGAGGCGAAATTCTAGAGGCCCGCGTACTCTGCGATGTCAGTGCTCGTAAAAAGACCCAGGTGGTCGAAATTTCCGGAGCCCTTCACTCATAGCGGAGTCGCTTTATGACGTTAAACGCCCCTAAACAATAAACCTCACGGTTTTGATAAAAGGGAAGGCACATAGCTAGTTTGTCGGTGGACGCCTCAAGCGCGTCGCGAACGCCGACTAAAACGCTGGGTTACCAAGCTTGCAGTCGGCGTTCGCGGTGCACTTGAGGTGTCTACCGTTACAACTAGCTATGCGCCTTTCCTTTTCGCAAAACCCAGTGTAACAGTCACGGTGTAAAACAGAAATAGACTAGTTCCATTTGTCGGTGAACGCCTCAAGCGCACCACGAACGCCGTCTTAAACATTGTTACCCCCGAAAGACGCGGGTTCGATCACGGCCGTGGCGGTTGTATTTCCATGGAGGCGAAATTCTAGAGGCCCGCGTACTTTGCGATTGCACGTTAGAACCCCAGGTGGTCGAAAGTTCTGGACCCCTTCACTACGGCGTCCCTCATAGCCAGAGTCGCATGGGAACGTTAAACCCCATAAACAGTAAACCATCTCTCGGTTTTAAGAACAGAGAAGGCGCATAGCTAGTTTGTCGGCGGACGCCTAAAGCGCGTCGCGAACGCCGACTAAAACACTGTTACCAAGCTTTCAGTCGGCGTTCGTGGAGCGCTTGAGGTGTCCACCGACGAAGGGAACTATCTATACGCCTTTCTTTTTCGCTAAACCCAGTCTAATAGTCGCGGTTTAAAACCCCTATCTCGGTTTTGAGAAATGGACTAGTTCACTTTGTTGATGAACGCTTCAAGCGCACCACGAACGCCGTCTAAAACACCGTTACCCCCGAAAGACGCGGGTTCGATCACGGCCGCGGCGGTCGTGTTTCGCTGGAGGCGAAATTCTGGAGGCCCGAGTACTTTGCGATGTCAGTGCACGTTAAAGAACCCCAGGTGGTCGAAATTTCTGGAGGCCTGCACTACGGCGTCCCTCATAGCCAGAGTCGCTTTGGGACGTTAAACCCCCATAAAGAATAAACCATCTCTCGGTTTTGATAAAAGGGAAGGCGCATAGCTATTTTGCCGGTGGACGCCTCAAGCGCGTCGCGAACGCCGACTAAAACTCTGGGTTACCAAGCTTTCAGTCGGCGTTCGTGGAGCGACTGAGCTGTCCACCGAAAAAGTGAACTAGCTACGCGCCTTTCCTTTTCGCAAAACCCAGTCTAATAGTCACGGTGTAAAACACCTATCTCGGTTTTGGGAAAAGGAAATGCCCAGAGCTAGTTCACATTGTCCGTGAACGCCTCAAGCGCACCACGAACGCCGACTAAAACACTGTTACCCCGAAAGACGCGGGTTCGATCCCGGCCGTAGCAGAAGAATTTCGATGGAGGCGAAATTCTAGAGGCCCGTGTACTGTGTGATGTCAGTGCACATTAAAGAAGCCCAGGTGGTCGAAATTTCCGCAGCCCTTCACTACAGCCTCCCTCATAGCCCGAGTCGTTTTGGGACGCCTAACCTTCATAAGCCATGAAACACTGTTACCAAACTTTTAGTCAGCGTTCATGGTTCGCTTGACGTGGACCTAGCTATGCTCTCTTCCTTATCTCAAAACCGAGAGAGGGTTTAGAGGGCGCAGCCCCGGCTTCGGACTGACATCGAAGAAATCCATGATTGCAGCTGCAAGTGCTACGCACCAAAAATTCTCTCACCTGTCCCACAAAAGCAGGCCGCCCTTCGCCATCTCCTTCGAAGGCCTCGATGCGTCCGAAAGTCGGTATTTCTCCGCCCTCGTCACCAACTTGCAACGCTTGTCGGAAGAACGATACAGAAACGCGGCTGCACGACAAGGCCGCTCGCAACCAACTGCGTTTTTCTTGCTTCCAGCAAAGCCCTATGTACCCTCCAGGCATTTCACTGGCACACACCCACAAGATTCTGCCTGTAGGGGGTGCTAGGAAGCTGCTAGCATAGCGCTGATGAAAGCATAGAGTTTCTTACTATTACCTAGAGGGAAAGCTGGCAAGCCGTCTATGGGAGTTTGCATGGAGACCCCACGTGACCACCTCAGCCACCATGGGCGCTCAAAGCATCATGGGGCGGTGAGCTACTTGTTGCGGAACTGCAACTTTTGGCCAAAAAATAATCAAGAAATAAAGCTGTTTGATAACTACAAACGTCCTGACATTGAAAATCTTGTCTAATGATTGCAACAAACGAGCAGAAAAGCATTTAAGTGCAAAATTTGCCCAAAATAAGAGACGACTCGCTCTCCTATTGGCCAAGCAATGAACACTATAAGAACTAATATTTCGTAATTAACAAGCGCACTTTTAAAAGTAAATATGTTTTCAAAAAAAATGTTGTTGCTTAGATACTTTAAGAGGTTTTTTAATGGCATTTCAGAAGAGTAAAACCTTTTATTGGCGTCGTGTGTCGTCGCGTTTTCACTACTATGGTTTTTGCACACTGCGGTCGCGCGAAAGTCGTCTGCGCACACACAAACAACGTTTTTGAAATGAAACGTCTGAGTAGTACCACTCTGTGTTCCCGAAAAACTACGACTGTTCCGCAACAAGTAGCTCACCGCCCCATGATGCTTTGGGCGTCCATGGTGGCTGAAGTGCAGCGCCGCCAGCTTTCCCTCTAGGTAATAGTAAGAAACTCTATGGATGAAAGCATCCGTTTTTTGATGATGATGATGTCCTCAGGCTTAATGGCCAGGCTGCATAGCAGATCCGTTTTTCGTTGAAAGAGTCTCTTTCTTCTTTCACTCCCACCCAACGTTAATGGAACTAAACTTTCTCCCACCTTCCTGCCTTCCCTTACGGCGTGGTTCAGGTGTCCATTGAGATGCGTGAAAGATACTGCGCCATTTCCTGTCTTCAAAAACCACCCAACCCAACGAACACCGACGCCCTAACGGGCGTACTTCGCACAAAGAGCATGTCTATTAATGAGAACCCGATGGACATTGAATGCAGAGATGAAGGCTTTGTAACAGCACGTGTCCGCTGCTAGATGCGGAGCGGATTTTTTTTTTTTTTTAGGAAAGGAAATTGCGCAGTAACTGTCTCACATCTCGATGGAAACCCGAATCGCGCCGTAAGGAAAGGGGTAAAGGAGGGAGTGAAAGAAGAAAGGAAGAAAGAGGTGCCGTAGTCGGATGACTAGCCGGGATGACAGAGCTCAGCAGGCGGTTTCATTTTTGCAAAGTGCAGTAGACCATGCAATATTCACTGTGCCTGCAGCAGTCTCTAATAAACAGCCGTCTCCCTGGTGGACACAAGAATGTGAGAAGGCCTATCGTTGCAGAAAAGCGGCCTGGAAGAGGCTATCCTGCAACCAGAGTCCAGTAAATTGGTTAAATTACAAATTTTTCTCTGCATCTTTCAAAAGAACAATTGCAAAAGCCAAGGAGGACTATAACCAAAATTTGAACACTTATCTTTCAAATCCTCGTAATCGGAAGGCCCTGTATAGATTTATGGAACGTAACAAGAGTTCTCCACTCCCTCACCTTAATTCTTCAACAGTGTTATCCCCCCAACAGGCTCAGGAAACCCTGGATAGTATTGCTCAGGGACTAGCGGTACGTTTCCAGACTCAAAGAAATGTCCCTCTGCGCGCAATCACACCCTCTTCAGATTATACCGAGGTTGATGCGTCAGAGCTCCTCTCAGTCCTAGCAATGATGCACCCTGCAGCTCCCGGGCAAGATGGTGTCACTGTTGGTATGATTAAAATTTTAGCCAAGGATTTCACAAGCAACCTCTTAGATATTGTCAATACTTCATTGAACAATGCATGGATTCCAAGCATTTGGAAGATAGCGAAAATAATTTTATTGAGGAAAGATGCTGGTAAAGGGTACGTTTTAGATAATATTCGGCCAATTGCACTAACTTCAAATTTAGTCAAATTAATTGAAAGGGTAGTGCACAGCCGTCTCACAAAACATGTTCAGGATGTTAATGGCCTTAGCCCAGCACAGATTGGCTTTCGTCGCGGATGCTCTATATGGACCGCGCATGTGGATCTTGAGAGTAGAATCCGGCTCTCGATACGCAGAAGAGAAGTTTCAGCTTTGGTGACTCTTGATGTAGCAAAGGCCTATGATAGTGTAGAACATACTATTTTACTTGACAGACTTGCGCAGTTACATCCTCCAACCTACATTTATGCATGGATATCTGAATTTCTAAAGGACAGATACTTTTACTGCGCAGAGGGTACCCTACGTTCTAATACTTACCATTAATCAAGAGGAGTGCCGCAAGGCTCGGTACTATCACCGCTGCTTTTTAATATTTTGGTCAGTGACATCCCCATCCGTCCTGATATAACAGTTTTTGTGTATGCAGACGACATAGCTTTTTTCGCCTCGGCCACGGATATCCATTCGCTTTACCAGATTATGCAGGGATATTTGGATGCTCTTGGAGTTTGGTTGCACCGTATTAATTTATCCCTGAATGTTAACAAATGTGGCACACTGGTATTTCCTCCAGACACGCCTTTGTACATTTCATTAGCCCATCACTCTAATCTGATTCCACAAGTGGAATCTGTTACATATCTAGGTGTTACTTACCATCCAACCTTAGATTGGAGCCTTCATATCAAGAACAACGTGCGTAAAGGAGAACGCGCTCTAGGCCGGCTGACACGAATCGCCAATAAAAGGTTTGGGATGCGCCGCGACACATTATTGTTACTTTACAAAGCTTATGTAAGACCTATACTTGAATTTGGTTGCGTTTTATTCTCTGGTAGCGCAAACTACAAGGTCCAACCCCTAATCTTACTGGAAAGGCGCGCTCTACGTCTCTGCCTTGGTCTCCCAAAATCAGTTTCAAACGCCCTGCTTTATCTCGAAGCCAGTATGCCCGATTTAATTTCCCGCTTTCAAATACTCACGGTGCGAACTTTCCTCAGGTCGTTGGACCCGATGACTAATGTCAGTACTCCTATTTTTGTGTCTCAGCAGGCCTTATTTTTTTACCATCATTGGCCACGGTATAAAATGCCACAAATTACCTTAACGCAGAAACTTTTAACCCCGATTGGTGTTGATCTCAGTTCCTTGCAGTGGGTTGACGACACGCCGGCAGCAGTGGAATTCCATTTTGACCACATCTTCCCATCTCATGCGAAACACATGCCCACAAACATTTTAAACGGCATTCTTTCTGGTCATATAGCGGAATTCCCCCATCATGTGGTGCTTTCTACTGATGCCTCCGTCAGCGGCCAAAAAGCTGCAGTTGGCATCTTTTCGCAGGATTTGGCATGGAGCTATTCTGTCCGCATCCCAGATTACATCCCCAAATTCTTTGCGGAATTTTTGGCTCTTGGAATGGCCCTGCACAAAATTCCGTGTCATGTATTTCACGTTATCATCTTGGCTGATTGTTTGTCAGTTCTAGTCTCCCTTGAAACTTCCCAAAAATATTTTTTGTGCCGCTTCCTGCGATTTTTTTCCCGTCCACTTTAAAGGAGGTCCGTTTTGTCTGGGTTCCTGGTCATGCAGGCATTCATTCCAACGAGGTGGCTTATTATTTAGCAAGGTCAGCTCTTGACGGGCCAGTAACGCATCCCGTCCCGAATTTCAGTCTGCTGGCGATCTCCAGGTTTCAGCGGTTCCAACACATATCAGCCAGGTTACGCGATCCCCTACTAAATACTGCTGATTATCAGCACTTAGCGTATAAATGGAACGTCCGTTCGTGTAAAACAAGGCAGTGTGAGGTATCAATGACGCGACTGCGGTGCAGGATTCCCAGTTTAAATTTATACCTATGCAGATGTGGGTGGTCTCCAACAAACCTATGTGACTCATGCGGGGTCGTTGAATCTGTGGACCATTTCCTCCTCTGCTGTCCAAAGTTCGCACTTCAGAGAAAGATTTACCCGGAGGTCCCTCTCTCCAGGTTAGGGCTCCCGTTATCTATGCCAGTATTGTTATCGTTCGGAGCGAGCGCCAAAGGATTTGCTTTGAGTTCAATTTGTGGGAATCTACATGATTACATAATTGCAACTGGTAGGTTGATTTGCTAACTCCTTTAAAAGTCTCGGAGTTTTTTTTTGTTTTTTTTTTAATTATTATTATTCTCGCCAAAATGTTCTTTGTTATTTCACTTCAAATATTCTTCTGTCGTTTTTTCATGAATACGTTTTTCAAAATTCACGTTTAATCCTATGAAAATTTTCTTATGCATACCACTACACCTTGGCCAATCCCCCCCCGTGGGTATGTGCCATTATAAAGAGGTGAAGAAGAAGAAGAAGAAGAAGGTGCCGTAGTGGAGGTCTCCGGAATAATTTCGACCACCTGTGAATCTTTAACGTGCACTCACATTCAAAAGTTTTGGTTTTGTGGGGTTCAACGGGTCAAAGCGACTCAGGCTTTTAGGGTCGCCGTACTGAAGGGCTCCGGAATGTTCCACCGCCAGCGGTTTTTCGACGTGCTTTGAAATCGCACAGTACACAGGCCTCTAGCATTTTGCCTCCATCCAAATACGACCACGCATGCGAAACGGTCTGAGAGAACACTTTGGCTGAAAAACTGATAGCTCACCGCGCTGCCAGGACTAACCTGCGTGCTAAGATATTCCGAGTGGAGGGTGGGGATGTGTATGGACCGGTTCAATTCAATTCAATTCAAGTTTATTACACAGAAAAATATACAAAGTTCACGGTGAATGAGGCATCTGGATCCTTAGCCAGTGGCTAGTTTCGGATCCATTACAAACATGTTACAAATCTAGGCAGTTGAACAAGGCTGAAACATACAAAATATACAACTAATATAATGCAATAAAAATAATCAATTCAACAATAAGGGGAGGTGTATTGTTCTGATAGCATGTACTTTTTTAGAGCAGGTGCAATGTTCGAGATGGACTTAATGCTGAATGGGATGATATTCCAAACTTTAGCGCTGAGAAATGCTATGCTTCTACGTCCGTATACATTGTGTGTTGTGGGTAAATTGAGGTTATTGTTGTCAGCGTGTCTAGTGTGACTTGAAGGAAGCTTCAGGATGGAAGAATTGTACGGTATATTCGTTTTAATAATAGTGCTCTCCAAGAGCGCTGTTTTGTAATCGCGAATTATACGAAAACGCATGATGTTGAGGTCTCTAAAGAGTGGATCTGATGATGAGTGCCAAGGTGCTGACGCTATGATCCTTAATGCTCTTTTCTGGAGAGTAATAAGCGGCGCGAGGTACGATGAGTAAATGTAGCCCCATGACTGGATGCAGTATGTAAGATGACAATGGAATATACTGAAATAGACCACACGCAATGTATCAATGCTGAAATGCTTTCTAGCTTTAATTAATGTGGCGCATGCAAAGGTTAATTTTTTACATAATGTTTCTATGTGCTCAGCCCAATTTAGAGATTCATCTAATGTTATTCCTAAGTACTTGAAGGTTTTCACTTTTTCAATGGGTATTCCCCCGACCTGTATTGCACATGTTTTAGGCCCCTGTCTTCTGCTAGAGGCGAAAACTACAAATTTAGTTTTTTTGGTGTTAAGTAGAAGCTTGTTCATTCTAAACCACTGCATTGTAGTCTCCAGTTCATTATTTGCGATTGTTTCTGCTTCTTTTAAACACTTGTGCGTTATAATAAGAGCTGTATCATCGGCGTATAACACTGGCTGCGCGCTCTGTAGGAAACTGGGGTAGTCATTTATAAATAACGAAAAGAAGATAGGGCCGAGGACCGAGCCCTGCGGCACTCCAATTGTAACTTTTCCTAATGAAGATTGGACACCATTAATTTCTACATACTGAGTACGATTTGTTAGATAACTTCTGAACAAATCAATGGCTATCCCACGAAAACCACAACGTTCTAATTTTAGTAAAAGAATATTATGATCTACGGAGTCAAAAGCTTTTTTTATGTCTAGAAATACACCTATGGCAACCTGATTATTGTTTAACGCACTGTTTACAATCTCTGCTACTGAAAGTACTGCTGTAGAGGTGGAATAATGCTTACGGAAACCATGTTGGCTAGGCGTAAGTATGTTATATTTCTCCATGAAATCTGTCATTCTCTTAGCTATTAACTTTTCAAAGAGTGTGTTTATGCAGGATAATATCGTAATTGGTCTGTAAATTGCTATGACGTTCTGGTCATCCCCTTTGTATATTGGTGTTACCCTTCCAATTTTGAGCTGTTCGGGATACACCCCGGTTAAGAATGATTGATTGAATATGCTTTCTAGAACATTACACAAGACATCAATGTTTTCTTTTAATATATTGACTGATATTTCATCATAGCCCATTGCCTTATTTGCTTTCATCTGGCGAGTGACATCAACTATTTCTTGCGCGGTAATTTCTTTGAACACAAACGTGTTATCAACCGCATTTGGAAGCGCAGTTTCGTATGACACGTTAGGTGTGGACGAAAAATGGTGGCCGATTTGAATAAAAAAATCGTTAAACGTTTCAGCCAGATATGCGTGATCATTGCTAACATGTGGTAAAATGGCGTTTTGGGGTGACGATTTTATTATCGAGTTGATTATACGCCAGATCTCTTTAGAATTACCTTGTGCTTTTTGAACGAGTGTGTTGTAGTATTGCTTTTTGCGTTTGCGCATCATTGAGACGGATAGGTTGCTGGAAATTCTGTATTGCTCTTTATAGTAGGCGTTGTCTCTATTTTGCTTTACTTTATTGTGCCAGTGTTCTTTATGTTTGATAACTTGCAGTATTGATTCAGTCATCCAGGGACAGATCGGGATGGTAAAGTATTTTGACCGCCGAGTATTGCAGTTAATGCTGACACAGCTTGATTTTAGCAGCGAGGAAAACTTTTCATATGCTACATTAACATCATCGTCTTGAGCCTGTGAAAAGTTCTTTTCTCGAAGCAATGCTCTGGTTTTTTCGTGATCCCATCTGAGTCGTTTTCTGGTGTTCGTGTTAGCGAAGCCCCGAGCACCAAGATCTACAGATATAGTTATGGGAAAATGATCAGCTATAGACTCTGTTATTACATCAGCCTTCACTAGATTCTCATCGCAATTGGAGAGAAAATGGTCGATAATGGAAGAAGACGTGGATGTTACCCTTGTCGGATGATCGATATGATTTTTGAAGCCATAGGACGACAGTAGGTTTAGGTACTCACTACTCGCTGGATCGCCTAAGTTAATATTGAAATCACCACCTATTATTACCCTCTTCTGTGTGTTCAAAAAATCGTCTAAGATTTCTTCCAATTTTTGCATGAATGTTGGTAGATGTGAGTTCGGTGGTCTATATAATACTCCAATTATGACGCCACCTTCTAATTCGACAAAAAGCATATCATATTCTCCTTCCTTTGTTACTGTATGTCGTTCTATTTTTCGGTATTCTAGTGACGATGATATGTAGAGCATCACACCTCCGCCTCTCCTACCATCTTTTCTTGAAAGTGATAAAAATTTATAATTAGGTATGTTCGTGAATTCATTTTCTTTCAGCCAGGTTTCTGACAGTGCCATAATATCATAATGAACATGCCTTCGAGTTATCATTGCTAAAAGTGAATCAAGATTTCTGTTGAGACTCCGGATGTTACAGTGCAGAAATGATAAATTGTTAGATTTCGGGGTGGTTGGTTTGTTGCACATGTTGGAACAAACTCAAATGGCTGGCGCATGACACTACGCAGTTACACAATTTTAGAAAGGTCGGCAGCTGTTGCGATGTGAATGATTTTCGAGTTCTCCGCTTTTCTGGCAAGAATTTTTGAATGGGACACCCACACAAACTTCCAGTTCTTTCCCTTCTTTTTGGCGATAGCCTTTCCGAGCAACATCTTATATTCTGGGCAGAGATGTTCATTAATGAACACCGATTCTTTCTCGGAGAACCCGATGCAATCTGCGGCAAACCTTTTCTTTTTTGCTGCCTGCAAGACCTGATGCCTTCTTGCTCGAGACACAAACCTGACGACAATGTTAGTTTTTTCCTTGTCTTTTGTGGGCACGCGATGCATTGTGCCAATATCAGATGGTGACACTTCCTGTCCGATCTGGTCACCAATTTTTGTCACGATTTCCACCAGTGATTCGTTTGGTTCTTGCGGGATGCCTTTAATTTCTATGTTGTTGTTTCTGCAATACTGCTTGAGTTCAGTCAGTTCCTTCTGGGTATCAGATAAAGTCTTTGCCATCTGTTCCTTCTCTTCCTTCAAAGCAGCATGCTCTAGCTTTAGGGCGTCTAATTCTTGCTTAGTTGTGCGAAGTTCTTCAAATTTATCATTCATATAAGTTAAGCTCTCTTTCATCTCATCTAGTTCTTTTTTCAGTGTCACATTTGCTTCTGTTACAAATTTGAACAGCTCTTTGATAGATGACGGTGCTTTTTCACCCATGTCGAACAGCGAGCGATCCAAGCTTTCAAAAATTAGGCTTTGTAAAAAAGGCCGCGAAGGCTTTTACACACCTGCAAGGTAGGTGAAAGACGATTAGGGCTTGTGGCTCCTGCGCTTCTGCCTAGATCGCTCGCTGTTCTGGTGGGCTGTTGGCCGGTGTTGTCAAATTTATGGCTGCCGGAATGGGTTGAAGATCCTCTGCGCAGGCGCGGAGGTGGTGATTCGATGATGCGGCGGGTTCTGTCAGGGGGTGTTGCTTCTTTAGGGCACGGGGTAAGCAGCAGACATGGGTCAGCTTCACGAAATGTCACCCAAGGCCGTCCACTGCAAGGTAGGTGAAAACGATTAGGGCTTGTGGCTCCTGCGCTTCTGCCTAGATCGCTCGCTGTTCTGGTGGGCTGTTGGCCGGTGCTGTCAAATTTATGGCTGCCGGAATGGGTTGAAGATCCTCTGCGCAGGCGCGGAGGTGGTGATTCGATGATGCGGCGGGTTCTGTCAGGGGGTGTTGCTTCTATAGGGCACGGGGTAAGCAGCAGACATGGGTCAGCTTCACGAAATGTCACCCAAGGCCGTCCACTGCAAGGTAGGTGAAAGACGATTAGGGCTTGTGGCTCCTGCGCTTCTGCCTAGATCGCTCGCTGTTCTGGTGGGCTGTTGGCCGGTGCTGTAAAATTTATGGCTGCCGGAATGGGTTGAAGATCCTCTGCGCAGGCGCGGAGGTGGTGATTCGATGATGCGGCGGGTTCTGTCAGGGGGTGTTGCTTCTTTAGGGCACGGGGTAAGCAGCAGACATGGGTCAGCTTCACGAAATGTCACCCAAGGCCGTCCACTGCAAGGTAGGTGAAAGACGATTAGGGCTTGTGGCTCCTGCGCTTCTGCCTAGATCGCTCGCTGTTCTGGTGGGCTGTTGGCCGGTGCTGTCAAATTTATGGCTGCCGGAATGGGTTGAAGATCCTCTGCGCAGGCGCGGAGGTGGTGATTCGATGATGCGGCGGGTTCTGTCAGGGGGTGTTGCTTCTTTAGGGCACGGGGTAAGCAGCAGACATGGGTCAGCTTCACGAAATGTCACCCAAGGCCGTCCACTGCAAGGTAGGTGAAAGACGATTAGGGCTTGTGGCTCCTGCGCTTCTGCCTAGATCGCTCGCTGTTCTGGTGGGCTGTTGGCCGGTGCTGTCAAATTTATGGCTGCCGGAATGGGTTGAAGATCCTCTGCGCAGGCGCGGAGGTGGTGATTCGATGATGCGGCGGGTTCTGTCAGGGGGTGTTGCTTCTTTAGGGCACGGGGTAAGCAGCAGACATGGGTCAGCTTCACGAAATGTCACCCAAGGCCGTCCACTGCAAGGTAGGTGAAAGACGATTAGGGTTGTGGCTCCTGCGCTTCTGCCTCGATCGCTCGCTGTTCTGGTGGGCTGTTGGCCGGTGCTGTAAAATTTATGGCTGCCGGAATGGGTTGAAGATCCTCTGCGCAGGCGCGGAGGTGGTGATTCGATGATGCGGCGGGTTCTGTCAGGGGGTGTTGCTTCTTTAGGGCACGGGGTAAGCAGCAGACATGGGTCAGCTTCACGAAATGTCACCCAAGGCCGTCCACTGCAAGGTAGGTGAAAGACGATTAGGGCTTGTGGCTCCTGCGCTTCTGCCTAGATCGCTCGCTGTTCTGGTGGGCTGTTGGCCGGTGCTGTCAAATTTATGGCTGCCGGAATGGGTTGAAGATCCTCTGCGCAGGCGCGGAGGTGGTGATTCGATGATGCGGCGGGTTCTGTCAGGGGTGTTGCTTCTTTAGGGCACGGGGTAAGCAGCAGACATGGGTGAGCTTCACGAAATGTCACCCAAGGCCGTCCACTGCAAGGTAGGTGAAAGACGATTAGGGCTTGTGGCTCCTGCGCTTCTGCCTAGATCGCTCGCTGTTCTGGTGGGCTGTTGGCCGGTGCTGTCAAATTTATGGCTGCCGGAATGGGTTGAAGATCCTCTGCGCAGGCGCGGAGGTGGTGATTCGATGATGCGGCGGGTTCTGTCAGGGGGTGTTGCTTCTTTAGGGCACGGGGTAAGCAGCAGACATGGGTCAGCTTCACGAAATGTCACCCAAGGCCATCCACTGCAAGGTAGGTGAAAGACGATTAGGGCTTGTGGCTCCTGCGCTTCTGCCTAGATCGCTCGCTGTTCTGGTGGGCTGTTGGCCGGTGCTGTCAAATTTATGGCTGCCGGAATGGGTTGAAGATCCTCTGCGCAGGCGCGGAGGTGGTGATTCGATGATGCGGCGGGTTCTGTCAGGGGGTGTTGCTTCTATAGGGCACGGGGTAAGCAGCAGACATGGGTAAGCTTCACGAAATGTCACCCAAGGCCGTCCACTGCCAGGTAGGTGAAAGACGATTAGGGCTTGTGGCTCCTGCGCTTCTGCCTAGATCGCTCGCTGTTGTGTCAGTGGTGGTTGTAGAGAGGCAAGGGTGGGGGAAGAAGGCTGCTGTGGAGCCCGCGGTTTCCGTGAGACAGGTGTCTGTGTCGGCCACCACCGCAGCGTCCAAGGGTGGCTTGTGGTTGTATGCGTGTTCTGGGCGGCGGACTGCGTGTGTGTGCTGACATGTTGCGTGCAATGAGTGCGAGGCGGAGGTTAGGGGTTGTAGAAAGACATCTACCCCCTAACCTCCGCCTCGCACCCATTCCACGCAACATGTCCGCCCACACACACGCAGGCCGCCGCCAAGCACACGCATACAACCACAAGCCACCCTTGGACGCTGCGGCGGTGGCCTACACAGACGCCTGTCTCACGGAAACCGCGGGCTCCACAGCAGCCTTCTTCCTCCACCCTTCCCTCTCTACAACCAGCACTCACACAACCGGTCCATACACCTCCCCACCCTCCACGCTCGCCCTAGAAATACACGGGATCGCCGATGCCATCACACACTTTGGCACCCATTGGGGGGCAGGGGGTACCCTGCCTCCCAATACGTTGTTTATACAGACTCGCAGGCAGCTCTGCGTGCCTTCCATGAAAGAGCCCTCCCTTTCCCTACCCGATCGGGCTTAGACGCCACCCTCATAGCATTAAGCCCACGACCGGTGACCCTTCGGTGGATCCCTAGTCCCATGGGCATCCAAGGCAATGAGCTGGCTCACCAGGTTGCCTGCGATACTATACACCGGGCGCCGGGGATCCCATGGACGAGCCCAACGACGGAGCAGGCGGTCAGGGCTTACAGACACACTGTCGACGAATACTACTCGCAGCAAAAATTGGACTTAGCTGATTTACCACCACCATACCCGTCCTTATCCATCCGTGAAGCTCGCATTCTTCTCCGAATACAGTTTAATCTCCTACGTACACCAGCCAAACTTTAGAGCGGACGGGATCACGAAGACGGCACTATGAAATCTGGACACCCCCTCTATCGAAGCCTTCACAGGCTATTTCAATTAGTGCTGGCAAAACGGTTCCCTACCTCCTCAGTGGAAAACATCGAAAGTTGTATTTCTGCCCAAGCCAGGCAAGCCGCCTCACCATACTAATCTCCGACCCATCTCTCATACTTCATGTGTAGGCAAGCTGTTCGGGCATGTCATTCAGACGCGACTCAGTATTTACTTGGAGGATAATGACCTCCTCTCAAACAGCATCTTTGGTTTTAGACCAGGATTGGCAGCGCAGATATGTATTCCTCCACTCCAACATCAGCTACTGGAACCGAAAACAAAGGATACGAAAGCCATATTAGGAGTCGACCTCAATAAAGCCTTTGATCACGTTACCCACGCGACTTTCCTAACGAACCTCCAATCCCTCGAAGTTGGACAACGCATGCACAACTACATTCACGATTTCCTCAGTAATCGTACAGCCCATCTCTCATTCGGCCCGCATTCCTTAAGCTACATCACCATCGGTTCCCGAGGCACCCCACAGGGAGCGGTCCTCTCCCCGAATCTCTAACATAGCCATGATGGGATTACCTAAATTACTCAATTCGATAACAAACCTACACTTCAGCTTCTATGCCAGTGACATTACACTCTCGACATGCCGAGGTAGCGACGCGAAGATAGAACACCGCTTACAAACAGCACTAAATATCATTTGCACGTATTATCAGCGTCAATTGAAACGGGAACAAGCCAATTGAAACGCGAACAGCACAGCTCGCAGATATTATACTAGGGAGGCAAAATACATGAGCAGTTGATTTTCCCGTCGAAGCCGAAAAGACCGCTCTTCTGAAATGTTAATTGCCCACGCCTGTATTTCACCTCCAGCCTCTAATATGCTTTATTTTTTGTGCTCGCGTTTCAGGTGTTTTGTTCGCATTTCATTTAACGCTGATAGTACGTCAATGATAAAGAGTTATCATGCTCCCCCACGAAATAGCAACTTTTCATATACAAGACCCGCCGAGCGTCTGGCACACCATCCAATATTCAGCTCGTTTGGTGCAAGGAACCGATTCCCACAGTCCCAAAGATTCGCATACTGGAAATGTTTGTTACTACTTCTGGCTCTCACACTGACACGATCCAAGCACTCCAAACTCACACACAATAGGCAACCAGGTTCATCAAACGTGTGGCACATAGAAAAATTCGCTCTGGCTTAGCTTGGTTAAACCCGGTAATTGCGAAAGCAATATCCGTACCTACGCCATGGTAAAGCTGGTAGTGTAGCTGGTGGTGGTGATTGTGGTTAGACTTGTGGTGATGCATCGGTTATACAATCCAATCCAATCCCATCCAATCCATTTCAATCCAATCCACTGCAATCCAATCCAATACAATTCACTCCTATCCAATCCAATCCAAAGTAATCTAGTCTAATCTA